>NW_027195229.1:10000-55000 GCF_038502225.1 Cherax quadricarinatus
AAACACCACTGTGTATGACACCATGTTTTATGTGTGAGAGTGTAAAACACCACTGTGTATGACACCATGTTTTATGTGTGAGGAGTGTAAAACACCATTGTGTATGACACCATGTTTTATGTGTGAGGAGTGTAAAACACCACTGTGTATGACACCATGTTTTATGTGTGAGGAGTGTAAAACACCACTGTGTATGACACCATGTTTTATGTGTGAGACTGTAAAACACCATTGTGTATGACACCATGTTTTATGTGTGAGAGTGTAAAACACCACTGTGTATGACACCATGTTTTATGTGTGAGAGTGTAAAACACCACTGTGTATGACACCATGTTTTATGTGTGAGGAGTGTAAAACACCACTGTGTATGACACCATGTTTTATGTGTGAGGAGTGTAAAACACCACTGTGTATGACACCATGTTTTATGTGTAAGAGTGTAAAACACCACTGTGTATGACACCATGTTTTATGTGTGAGAGTGTAAAACACCACTGTGTATGACACCATGTTTTATGTGTGAGTGTAAAACACCACTGTGTATGACACCATGTTTTATGTGTGAGGAGTGTAAAACACCACTGTGTATGACACCATGTTTTATGTGTGAGGAGTGTAAAACACCACTGTGTATGACACCATGTTTTATGTGTAAGAGTGTAAAACACCACTGTGTATGACACCATGTTTTATGTGTAAGAGTGTAAAACACCACTGTGTATGACACCATGTTTTATGTGTAAGAGTGTAAAACACCACTGTGTATGACACCATGTTTCACAGAGTTCCACAAGCTGCAGAACTTCTAGGAGTATGTTCAGTGACTGTATATTGGTATATATATTATAGAACAATAGTAATAAAAAATTTTTTGTATTGTTTGGTTTTGTAAACAAGTTTTGTAAACAATATATTGATAATTATGTTTGTGTGCTTATTGTGTTGTATACAACGAGTGTATATATGTACATTGCACCTTACTTTGGTCTCACAGGCCACATAAGTTATGTAAAACAATAAAATAGTGAAAAAACAACAAACCTTCAAATACAAGTAAACCAAAGTTTACCGGGTGAGCGGCAGTCGCCGCTGTTGCCATACACGGCTCATTTTCTGCAAACTTCATGCCTCTATATCTCGGTAAGTACTGATGGGAAAAATTATTTTTTGGGACTAAAACAATCAGAAAAATAATCTTAACATTTACATAAGAAAAATTAACTTTTTTTTTTTTCGAATATTTTGCGACACCAGGAGACACTTCAGGATTGGGCCCTTCGACAGTCAAAGGGTTAATGGATAATATACTGTGTAGGTGCTTTACATAATGAGAAGCATTTCTTTTATTCATTGGAACCATGGCTAGGGCTAAAAGTAAGCAGGTTAAAACAATATATGGAGAAAAAGAAATTGGAATGACTTATGCAGCAAGTAGCGCCCCCAAACAGTACCAGGAGGTTGGTGTGGCGACCCTGGAAATTTGAAATTATGCTAGCCAAAATTAGTGCCGAATAACTGAAGGAACCGAATAACTGATTGCTGGATTTGTGATGGCGGACCTGTACTTCGCTTCGTTGCATCTGAGCCTGAACAGTTTTTCGAGGCATATGAAAACCAAGCTCAAGCACTGAGGTGGCCTGGGAGCATTGGGCAGCACTGGTGCATACAGCATTGTACAGCAAAGCGCAAGAGTTCACAGCTGTTTTAAATGAGGAAGAAGTTGCTGATCATCAGGTTAAAACAATGGTTCTTGGGGCATATCAGTGTATTCCCGCCAAGTACAGTAGGGAATTCAAATTGTGCAAATGTGAGCTGGATCAGTCTCGTGTCAACATTGCAAGGCAGCAGCCAAAAAAAAAGTTTCATAAAATGGTACAAGGGGAGTGATGTTGCCAACTTCTCCAACTTAGTGCAGTTACTTTTGGTGGATAACCTGCTGGAATCTGTTGGACCAGAGGATAGTGTCTTTCTTGACGAACATTCATTGACCAATGCATTAGAAGCAGCCAGAGTGGCTGACACTTTTGTGGCCAACCGCTCCTTGTCCAAGCGGTCTAATCTTTCTTCTCAACAGCCGTGCATGAATAGAGATCGTCATAGATGAGTCCCTGACTAGAACAATGACAATGACACCAACCGAGTCGTCTGGTGAGCAACGACATCAAACTCACAGTCAACTGGTGAGTGACATCATCAAACTCATGGTCAACAATGATGCCAGTACTCCGAGTGGCACCAGCCACAAAATCAACAGGGAGCCAAGTTACAGTATAAGGTTATCTGTTACCACTGTCATAAACCAGGCCATGTAAAATTCTACTCCTCAATTAAGCCCCAACACTTAGGGTAAATCAACACCCTCCCTTTCAAGATGAACCAAAAAGAAGTAGAATATGGTATGGTACCATATTACAAGAAGTGCCACATCTCCCTTCAGGAGAATGAAAAAAAATAAATTAAAGTATCCACTTTTAGGAATACCAGGGCTTAATGTTCCCTTAAAAGAGAGGGAGTACTCCCACTTTCTGATAAGCCATCACTGCACTCCTCAGTTCTCTCAGAAGCATTTGGAAGAGCTGTAATTTCTGTCCCTTTACATAAGATACATGTGCAGAGTAAATATTATACATGTTATTTAACTGCAGGTGTTTCTGAGGGATTCCCTATGAAACTTGCAGTGTTATTGCTGACTAATAACATTCTTAACTCTTTCAGGGTCCAGAGGCCAAATTTCAAAGAGCACACCAGGGTCCAAGAATTTAAAAAAAAAAAATTTGTTATTTTTTCTTATGATGGTAGAGAATCTTTTTCTCAAGGTAATAAAGCAAAAAGTACAAAATTTGATGGAAAATTGACGAAATTATGATCTCATGAATTTTGATGTGTCAGCAATATTTACGAATCGGCGATTTTACCGAATTTTACTCCCATTTTAGGCCAATTACATTATTCCAGGCAACCAAATTCTTAGCTATTTCACTAGTATTACTTCTATTATATCGACTGAGCACAAGAAATCGCTAAGTCAACTGTTTCAACTACAAAATAAAGCGATCGGAAATTGATAATTTGGCCAATTTAACACAAAGTTCAAAATATTCCAATTTCAAAACAGGGTTCAGAATAAACAATGTAGGTATTCCTGGAACTAAACTAACATTTCCTCTGTTCATTATTTACATTTTGAGGCTTTACAAATGAATTACATTTTGATTTTTTATTCACATAATGAATTTTTATTCAAACCAAAAAATAGAAGATTTATTGTTAGGCATTACAGTGGACCCCCGCATAACGATATTAATCCATTCATGAGAGCTCATTGTTATGTGAAATTATCGTTATGCGAATGAATTTTCCCCATAAGAAATAATGGATATCAAATTAATCCGTGCAAGACACCCAAATGTAAGAAAAAAAAATTTTTACCACATGAAATATACATTTTCCTACACACAAAGAGAAGGATACATGCACAATAGTAGAGTAGTACATGCACAGTATATATTGTGCAGGTACTACTCTACTAAATGAAGAATAAATGACACTTACCCCTATTGAAGATGCAGCAATGACTGATGAGACACTGTGTCCTGGGAGTGCCTTTTCCTCCTGAGTACTGTAGGTCCTGTTTGGCATTTTCTTCCGGAACAGGCCTTATCACACTGTGTATGCCACTACGATTCTTAAATCTCTCAAACCAACCTTTGCTGGCTTTAAATTTACCAATATGAGCACTAGTTCCAGGCATTTTTCCCTGTTCACCTAGGTGTTAGTCGACTGGTGTGGGTTGCATCCTGGGAGACAAGATTAAGGACCCCAATGGAAATAAGTTAGAGTCCTCGATGATGCACTGACTTTCTTGGGTTATCCTGGGTGGCTAACCCTCTGGGGTTAATTGTTTCTTGGTAATTGTTTCACGTTAAGCCACACCAACAACACTCTCTCCACATCTTCGAGTAATACACCTGATGGTGGTGCAGCAACAACAGCTGTGGTGCAGCTGACCATGGTGCAGCAGCAGCTGGGTGCAGCAACAGCTGACCATGGTGCAGCTGCAGCTGTGGTGCAGCAACAGCTGACTGGTCCAATTTATCAGCTGACTGTGGTGCAGCAGCAGCAGCAGCTGACTGTGGTACGATAGTATTTATCACCCTTTTTACCACAGGGTTGGCACTAGAAGCTTTCTTTGGGCCCATGGTGGTTTTTTTAGCAGTTACAAGCACTATAAATAATGGAATAATACAAAATGTATCGAATGTATGCATGCAACCGGCCACCCTGGCTTGAAAACAATGACGGCAAGGCAGGCGCTCAGGCTGGACGGACAGGTTCGGGACAGGTTCGGGACGAGTCATGTTCAGAAACAGCTGATGGTGCAACAGCAGCTGACCGTGGTGCAGCAGCAGCTGACTGATCCAGCAACAGCTGACTGGTCCAGCAACAGCTGACTGATCCAGCAACAGCTGACTGATCCAGCAACAGCTGACTGATCCAGCAACAGCTGACTAGTCCAGCAACAGCTGACTGGTCCAGCAACAGCTGACTGATCCAGCAACAGCTGACTGATCCAGCAACAGCTGACTGGTCTAGCAACAGCTGACTGGTCCAGCAACAGCTGACTGGTCCAACAACAGCTGACTGGTCCAGCAACAGCTGACTGGTCCAGCAACAGCTGACGGATCCAGCAACAGCTGACTGATCCAGCAACAGCTGACTGATCCAGCAACAGCTGACTGATCCAACAACAGCTGACTGGTCCAGCAACAGTTGACTGATTCAGCAACAGCTGACTGGTCCAGCAACAGCTGACTGGTCCAGCAACAGCTGACTGATCCAGCAACAGCTGACTGATCCAGCAACAGCTGACTGATCCAGCAACAGCTGGCTGATCCAGCAACAGCTGACTGGTCCAGCAACAGCTGATCGTGGTGCAGCAGCAGCAGCTAACTGATCCAGCAACAGCTGACTGGTCCAGCAACAGCTGATCGTGGTGCAGTAGCAGCTGACTGATCCAGCAACAGCTGACTGGTCCAGCAACAGTTGATTGTGGTGCAGCAGCAGCTGACTGATTCAGCAACAGCTGACTGGTCCAACAACAGCTGATCGTGGTGCAGCACCAGCTGACTGATCCAGAAACAGCTGACTGGTCCAGCAACAGCTGATCGTGGTGCAGCAGCAGCTGACTGATCCAGCAACAGCTGATCATGGTGCAGCAGCAGCTAGCTGATCCAGCAACAGCTGACTGGTCCAGCAACAGCTGATCGTGGTGCAGCAGCAGCTGACTGATCCAGCAACAGCTGACTGGTCCAGCAACAGCTGATCGTGGTGCAGCAGCAGCAGCTGACTGATTCAGCAACAGCTGACTGGTCCAACAACAGCTGATCATGGTGCAGCAGCAGCTGACTGATCCAGCAACAGCTGACTGGTCCAGCAACAGCTGATCGAGGTGCAACAGCAGCTGACTGATCCAGCAACAGCTGACTGGTCAAGCAACAGCTGACCGAGGTGCAGCAGCAGCTGACTGTGGTATGATAGTATTTCTCACCCTTTTTACCACAGGATTAGAACTAGAGGCTTTCTTGGGGCCCATGGTCACTTATTTTGCAGATGAAATCACCAAAAACGCTGTAATAATACGAAATGCTTGGATGTTACCGCGGAGGCTGGCTTGTAAACAATGCCACCGGCAGAACATGTGAAGCTGGCTCAGGCCGCACATTAGAAGCGTCTCGGACGAATAGCGTTGAGCGAGTTTTTTAGCGGTATGCGAGGCAAAATTTTAGTGATAAAATGTATCGGTATGCGGATTTAACGTTATGTGATGCCAACGGTATGCGAGGGTCCACTGTATTGTAATAATTGTATAAATATCATCACCACATTTGTGAATGTATATTAGACCCACCAGCTGGCGTGTATTAGACGTGTGAGGTCGTTTGTTTACTCTTGAACTTCAGCAAAAATTTAACATTTCCGCTAATTTGAGCTCAGTTTCAAGCCATTTCCAGTGCTAAAACCAATCATAATCATCTCTATTTCTGTAATATGTCTTCCATTCTATCAAATGAGACCAAGAAATCGCAAATGCAACTATAAAAAACATACGGAAAATACTGCAAATTTGCTGTTTTAATTGAAAATCACGGTATCAGTTTTTTTCTCTCATTATACACTGTGTGCTGCAGGATTTGTTATATGTGGTGCACGCATACCACATAGATGTATTCTCTCATATCTAGGCCCAAATTTACCACTCACAGCTTATCAGAGTGAGCTGAGCTCATGGCGTAAATCTACGGTTTGGACCCTGAACGTAAAGCCATAGATCTACGGCACAGACCCTGAAAGGGTTAATTCGACAAAATGTCCAGAACCTATAGTGACTAATTCTTCTCTGATGCTGGCCATAACTTGGGCAAAATCCCAAGGGATGTCTGTTGAGAATGCTGACCCATCCTTGGACGACTCAGATCTAGGGCTGGGCAATTTATTTTATTAGGAAAACTGGCCAGAGCCTCATAAATTAAGTGAAAAGTCCCAGATCAAGCCTTCTTACTCCAGGGTTGCAGGATTGCCAGATATCTCTGTTTCCATGCCAGAGGGACTGTCCTTTCGGGAAGAACAACAGAGAGATCCTTCCTTAACCTTTTCAGGGGTGGTGCCGTACTAGTACATGTAAATTCTAGCGGCTTCAAATTAAGCGGGAAACAGCTGGCAGGCTTAGATGTGAGAGAATGGGTGTGTGTGGTCGGTGTGCGTGGTAGAAAAAAATTCTGGGACCCAGTGGTGCATTATGGGAATGCCATTTTAGTAGATCTTGTTCACCATGCCTCGCGCTAAGAAGCTCCTCACTCCTCGGCAAACTGGGACACTTTTGTTTCCCAGTGACAGTTCTAATACAGATGGAAGTGGCAGTGAAGATGAGTTTCAAGGTTTTGATGAGGTTGTGACCGAAACTAATAACCATAATACCAGTAACAGTGAGGAAAACCCAGATGACCCTCAGCCTTCCACCTCTGGTGCTGGGCTGTCTTGTTCATGTTCAGTTGTACTAGAATGAAAGAGGAAACTCTATTTTCCCATGACTCAGATGTGAGCATTGGTGATGATAGTGATAGTGAATATGAACTACAAGCTCTTGAAAACAGTTCCTGTAGTGATAGTGAAGTGGAATATTCTCCAGTGAAGTGTCAGTATATACGATGGTATATGTGTTCTGGTAGTGTACCATATGCTATTCCAAGGGGAACGAGTACATCTTGGAGTACATCCCGTGGCTGCACAACAGGAATGGATAGTGAAAATGAAGATGATAGTGTTGCAATCAGGATGGAAAATGTGCATGGAGGTGGTAGTGGTGGTGCTGGCTGTGAGGCACCAGCAGTGGGCCATGCTGCCACCCACGCTGCTGCCTCAGCTGATCTACAACAAAGGCCACCATTCCCATCCACCCACCACACCAGCCTCCACAACCACAACCTCTACAACCACAACCACCTATCAATATCCAGTACCCACCAGCAGACCGCACCTGGGATTGGCAGGAAGCTGCCAATTTTGTTCCAAATCCCCATCAGTTTGATGAAAACCAAAGTGGAATACGGCCATCTTGTACACTTGGGAACAATGCCAGTGAAGTGGAATGTTTCGAGTTATTCTTTGACGAACCCCTGATGGAAATTATTGTCAGGGCAAGCAACAGATACTTCGAGTACACCATGGCAAACACAATACTTTCACCAAACTCACGCCTACACCAGTGGAAGGAGACAACTGTGGTTGAGATGTATCTTTTCTTTGCCACAATAACGCTTATGCCACATGTGTATAAGCACAGTGTCAAATCATACTGGTTGACAGACCGCCTGATTGCAACCCCAGGTTTCAGTGATATAATAGGAATGAATCGATTTGTGCTATTACGTGTGCTTCACTTTTCAGACAAAACCAGGCCTGACAGAAATGACAGGTTACATAAGATTAGGAATGTGTTTATGTATCTGAAAGAGAAATTCAATATGTATTTTTATCCCTTCAGGAAGCTTGTTATTGATGAGTCTTTGATTTTGTTCAAAGGAAGACTCTCATTCAAGCAGTATATACCAAGCAAGAGGAAACGCTTTGGTATAAAGTTGTTTGTGCTTTATGATTGTTACAGTGGTCTTATATTGGATATAATTGTGTACGCTGGAAGTAATACATTGCGAGATACCAGGAAGTTGCTGGGTATCTCCGGTGATGCGGTTAGAACAATGATGGAACCATATCTTGGTAAGGGACATATATTATATACTGATAACTGGTATACAAGCCACTTACTCAGTGATTTCTTACGAGTGAACATGACAGATGTGTGTGGCACAGTGCGTGCAAATCGTAAACATATGCTCAGGTTCGATGCTGGCACTCACAGAAGTGAGGTGCAGGCATATGTATATATAAAATATAGAAAAATAGTAATAAACAACATTTTGCATAGTTCGTTTGTGTATATAAGTTTTGTAAACAAAATAGTGACAACAGTGTTTGTGCAGTTATTGTGTAGTACAGTGGAATCTCAAATATCGAACTTTCTTTGGTCCAGAAGGCTGTTCAAGTGCCACTACCGAACGAATTTATTCCCATCAGGAATAATGTAAATTAGATTAGACCATTTAAGACCCTCAAAAATACACTTATAAAAGCACTTACAAAAATACACTTACATAATTGGTTGAGTTGGGAGCGGTTCAGTTTTTGAGGTTCCACTGTATAGAAAAAGAAATAACTTACAAAATAGTGCTCATATTGGACTCACAGGCCATAAAAGTTACTTGAAAAAAAAAAAAAAATAGAAAATAGTACTGAAAAAAAGAAAATAAACTAATACAGTGGACCCCCGCATACTGTACGCATTGCATACCGTACAATCCGCATACCGGACGCTTTGATCACTAAAATTTTGCCTCGCATCCCGCCCAAAAACCCGCTCACCGCCCTTCGTCTGAGACGCGTCCAATGTGCGGCCTGAGCCAGCCTCATATGTTCCGCCGGTGGCATTGTTTACCAGCCAGCCTCCGCGGTAACATCCAAGCATACAATCTGAATATTTCGTATTATTACAGTGTTTTCGGTGCTTTATCTGGAAAATAAGTGACCATGGGCCCCAAGAAAGCTTCTAGTTCCACCCCTACAGCAATAAGGGTGAGAATTCCAATAGAGATGAAGAAAGAGATCATTGATAAGTATGAAAGTGGAGTGCGTGTCGCCGACCTGGTCAGGTTGTACAAGAAACCCAAATCAACCATCTCTACTATTGTGGGCAACAGAAAGGCAATCAAGGAAGCTGTTCTTGCCAAAGGTTTAACTGTGTTTTCGAAACAGAGATCGCAAGTGATGGAAGAAGTTGAGAGACTCTTATTGGTGTGGATAAATGAAAAACAGCTAGCAGGAGATAGCGTCTCTCAAGCGATCATAAGCGAAAAGGCTAGGAAGTTGCATGAGGATGTAATTAAAAAAATGCCTGCAACTAGTGATGATGTGAGTGAATTTAAGGCCAGCAAAGGTTGGTTTGAGAGATTTAAGAAGCGTAGTGGCATACATAGTGTGATAAGGCATGGTGAGGCTGCCAGTTCGGACCACAAAGCAGCTGAAAAATATGTGCAGGAATTCAAGGAGTACATAGAAAGTGAAGGACTGAAACCTGAACAAGTGCTTAATTGTGATGAAACAGGCCTGTTTTGGAAGAAAATGCCAAGCAGGACCTACATTACTCAGGAGGAAAAGGCACTCCCAGGACATAAGCCTATGAAAGACAGGCTTACTTTGTTGATGTGTTCCAATGCTACTGGTGATTGCAAAGTGAAGCCTTTATTAGTGTATCACTCTGAAACTCCCAGACCGTTCAGGCAAAAGAATGTCCTCAAGGAGAATTTGTGTGTGCTGTGGAGGGCAAACAGTAAGGCATGGGTCACTAGGGACTTTTTCTATGACTGGTTACACCATGCATTTGCCCCCAATGTGAAAGATTACCTAACTGAAACGAAATTAGAACTTAAGTGCCTCCTGGTGTTAGACAATGCCCCTGGTCATCCTACAGACGTGGCAGAGCGACTTTATGGGGACATGAAATTCATTAAGGTGAAGTTTTTGCCTCCTAATACCACTCCTCTCCTGCAGCCCATGGACCAGCAGGTTATTGCAAACTTCAAAAAACTGTACACAAAAGCTCTGTTTGAAAGGTGCTTTGTAGTGACCTCAGAAACTCAACTGACTCTAAGAGACTTTTGGAGAGATCACTTTAATATCCTCAATTGTGTAAACCTTATAGGTAAGGCTTGGGAGGGAGTGACTAAGAAGACCTTGAACTCTGCTTGGAAGAAACTGTGGCCAGAATGTGTAGACAAAAGTGATTTTGAAGGGTTTGAGGCTAACCCTGAGAGGATTATGCCAGTTGAGGAATCCATTGTGGCATTGGGAAAGTCCTTAGGGTTGGAGGTTAGTGGGAATGATGTGGAAGAGTTGGTGGAGGAGGACAATGAAGAACTAACCACTGATGAGCTGATAGATCAACTTCAACAGCAAGAGGCCAGACCTGAGGAAACTGGTTCGAAGGAGGGGAGAGAGAAATTGAAGAAATTGCCTACTACAAAGATTAAGGAAATCTGTGCAAAGTGGCTTGAAGTGCAAACCTTCATGGATGAAAATCACCCTCACACAGCTATTGCAAGCAGTGCTGGTGACTATTACACTGACAATGTTGTGAAACACTTTAGGGAAGTCATAAAGGAACGAGAGGTACAGGCCACTATGGACAGATATGTTGTGCGAAAGAAGTCCAGTGACTCTAAAGCTGGTCCTAGTGGCATTAAAAGAAGAAGGGAAGTAACCCCAGAAAAGGACTCGACACCTCAAGTCTTAATGGAAGGGGATTCCCCTTCTAAATACTAACACTCTCTCTCCCCTCCTCCCATCCCATCAATCATCACCAGATCTTCAATAAAAGTAAGTGTCATGTAATTGTGCATGCCTTTTTCAGTTTGTGTGTATTAAAATTAACATTTCATGTGGTAAAATTTTTTTTTTTCATACTTTTGGGTGTCTTGCATGGATTAATTTGATTTCCATTATTTCTTATGGGGAAAATTCATTCGCATACCGAACATTTCGCATAACAACCAGCCCTCTTGCACGGATTAAGGTCGCTATGCGGGGGTCCACTGTACAGTGGACCCTCGACCAACGATGGCATCGTCTAACGTTAAATCCGACTAGCGATACATTTTAACGCAAAAATTTTGCCTCGACTAGCGCTAAAAAACTAGACCAACACGGTTCATTCCGTCTGAGACGCGTCCACTTGTGGCCAGTGTTTACAAGCCAGCCAGCCACCGCGGTCCCATCCAAACATACAATCGGAACATTTCATATCATCACAGCGTTTTTAGTGATTGCACCTGCAAAATAAGTCACCATGGGCCCCAAGAAAGCTTCTAGTGCCAACCCTACAGCAAAAAGGGCGAGAATTACAATGGATATGAAGAAAGAGATCACTGCTAAGTATGAAAGTGGAGTGAGTGTCTCCGAGCTGGCCAGGTTGTACACAAAACCCCAATCAACCATTGCTACTATTGTGGCCAAGAAAATGGCAATCAAGGAAGCTGTTCTTGCCAAAGGTGCAACTATGTTTTCGAAACTGAGATCGCAAGTGATAGAAGATGTTGAGAGACTGTTATTGGTGTGGATAAACAAAAAACAGGTAGCAGGAGATAGCATCTCTCAAGCTAGGAAGTTGCATGACGATTTAATTATAAAAATGCCTGCAACTAGTGGTGATGTGAGTGAATTTAAGTCCAGCAAAGGTTGGTCTGAGAGATTTAAGAATCGTAGTGGCATACATAGTGTGATAAGGCATGGTGAGGCTGCCAGTTTGGACCAAAAAGCAGCTGAAAAATATGTGCAGGAATTCAAGGAGTACATACAGTGAAGAATTGAAACCTGAACAAGTGTTTAATTGTGACACTGACAATGTTGTGAAACACTTTAGGAATGTCATAAAGGAACGGGAGGTACAGGCCTCTATGGACAGATATGTTGTGCGACAGAGGTCCAGTGACTCTCAAGCTGGTCCTAGTGGCATTAAAAGAAGAAGGGAAGTAACCCCGGAAAAGGACTTGACACCTCAAGTCCTAATGGAAGGGGATTCCCCTTCTAAACACTAACACCATCCACAGTCTCCCCTCCTCCCATCCCATCAATCATCACCAGATCTTCAATAAAGGTAAGTGTCATGTAATTGTATATGTCTTCTTCAGTTTGTGTGTATTAAAATTAATATTTCATGTGGTAAAAATTTTTTTTTCAATACTTTTGGGTGTCTTGCACGGATTAATTTGATTTCCATTATTTCTTGTGGGGAAAATTAACTCGACTAACGACAATTTCAATTAACGATGAGCTCTCAGGAACGGATTAATATCGTTGGTCAAGGGTCCACTGTACTGGGTGACCGGCAGTCGGCGATGTTACCGTATACCGGTCATTTTCTGTCAACTTCACGCCTCCACATCTCGGTAAGTACTGATGGTAGAAGTTTTTTATTTAGCCTATAATATTTAGAAAAAAAAAAAAAATCTTTTCATAAGAAAAAATTACTTTTTTTTTTTTTTAATTTTTACCGACCCTGAGAACAGGTTTAGGAGGGGGCCTGTCGACCCTGAAAGGGTTAAACTTCGCTTTTCAGGCAGCCATGGGTGAGTCCCACTCAGATCACCCAGTCAAATATGAAATTAAACTGGCAGTTCCTAAAAAACATGGGTCACAAATTTTGAATACAGTAGCTCAAGTCCTCTTTAAGTCATCTGGGAATTACAAAAACCCTTTATAGAACACCCAGAGTTTTACTGGCCAAAAATAAGGCAAGATGTGAAGAATCACATCTGCTCTTGTAGGGAATGTCAAAAAGTAGGTAAGCCTGGACACCCCATTAAACCCGTACCACTTCATCCCATACCTGCAGATAGAGAACTGTTTGCTGAGCTAATCATTGATAGTGTGGGACCATTACCAAAATCAAAGTCAGGCAACCAATGCCTATTCACCATCATGGACAAAGCTACTAGGTATCCGGAAGCAGTCCTTATGTGCAGTATAAACACTTAAGCCATTTTCAAAGCCATAATTAAATTTACATCTTAGTTTTGCAATCCAAAGTCTATCCAGGGTGACCAGGGTACTAACTTTACAGCAAAAGCTTTCAGAGAAGCTTTAACTAGGCTAGGCATAATTTGTAAATTATCCACTGTCTGTCATCCTCAGTCCCAAGGCGCCTTGGAAACATTTCATCAGACATTAAAAACCATGATGAGAACCTTTTGCATGCATTTTCCTACAGACTGGGATGAATCACTCCCTCTGTTGTTCACAATGAAGCTGCAGGAATCAACAGGGTACAGTCAATTTGAGCTAATCTTCAGGCACAACGTACAAAGTTCTCTGCGAGTGCTCAAGAAAGATGAATGGGAGAAGACACCTGCATTGCACTCTACAACCCTTCATCAATCCACTGTATTTCTTTTGTACAACTATGTATCATGTCCAAGTAATAATAATAAATAAATAAATAAATAAAATAAATAAATAAATAAATAAATAAATAAATAAATCAAGGTTGCAAGTGGCCCATCAGTTGGCCAAGGATAACTTAAAATCTGCTCAAAACACTATGAAACAGAGGTATGACAGAAAGGCAAAGTTTAGCTCCTTCAATCCAGGAGACAAAATGCTGGTGCAGGAACCTGTACCTGGCCACACCTTAAAAGCTAGATTCATGGGACCAATGCAAATAATAAGTAAAATTTCTGATGTAAATTATGTAGTAGCTCCCCTTGATAAACCCACAAGTAAAATTTACCACATAAATCAGATTAAAATGTGTAATAGCCCTCATAAATTCTCAGTAATGACTCTGTCCTCTGCCTCTGTAGACGACCCTGATTCCTTGCATGCCATTCCAGAGGTTCAAGTTAAGCTTTCTAATTCTGTCCTCAAGGACCCTAGCCATTTACTGTTGGGGCTGTCTAATGATCAAATAATAAGTATGTCATCTTACAAACTTACTATTACATACTTTCGGATGGCCCAAATAAAAAGTACTCTGGGATATCATGATGTAGATGTCAGAAACAATAAACCTATTAAACTCTCCCCTTACAGAGCTAAGCCTGAAATACAAAGGCTACTTCAACAAGAGGTAGTACATCTGTGAGAACACAGGTTGCAACCTGAGTTAATTTACTGTCTGCTTTAAATAAAAACAGATGTATAACTTAAACAAACTATGATCAATTTCTCTAGTATTAGGTAGTCTGTAAGCCATTAATTTAGTCTGCCCACAATGCCATGGCATGACAGTGGCTCTCTTTGCACTGCAACTCATTATTGTAATTACAGAATCTCAATGTAAGCTTGCAAAGAAATAAAAATTGTATTGTACTGTAGTGGAGGAGTCATCCAGTCCATGGGCTTCGTCATGCATCCTTGTTAAGAGGTCTGATGGACGTTTTTGAATGTGTACAGACCACCATAAGGTGAATGAGGTCACCATTCCAGATGCTTACCCTCGGATGCTTTCCCACATTTGGATGATGTGGTGGATTTTGTGGGTAAGGCTACTTTTGTTTCCAAACTAGATCTCTTAAAGGTTACTATCAGGTACCTCTGACAGATGAGGCGAAGGAGATCTCTACTTTCATAATTCCAGGTCACTATCAATATACAGTGACCCCATTCAGAATGCGGAACTCACCAGCACGACGTTCCAGAAGCTGATCCATCAAGCTATGAAAGGACTTGAAGGCATGGCAGTTTATTTGGATGATAAAGTAGTAGTTTCTGATACATGGGACCAACATGTTTCCTGACTTAAGGCTCTCTCTGAGAGGTTTAAGAGTTTCATAAGAACATAATAACATAAGAAAGGAGGAACACTGCAGCAGGCCTGTTGGCCCATACTAGGCAGGTCCTTTACAATCCATCCCACTAACAAAACATTTGCCCAACCCAATTTTCAATGCTACCCAAGAAATAAGCTCTGTTAACTCTATCCACTCATATGCAAGTCCCACTCAAATCCAACCCCTCTCACTCATATAATTATCCAACCTAAATTTGAAACTACCCAAAGTCCTAGCCTCAATAACCCAACTAGGCAGACTGTTCCACTCTTCAATTACCCTATTTCCAAACCAATACTTTCCTATGTCCTTTCTAAATCTAAACTTGTCTAATTTAAATCCTTTACTGTGGGTTCTCTCTTGGAGAGATATCCTCAAGACTTTATTAATACCAATCTTCCACCTATACACTTCGATCATGTCTCCCCTCATTCTTCATCTAACAAGTGAATGTAATTTAAGGGTCTTCAATCTTTCTTCATAAGGAAGATTTCTAATGCTATGTATTAATTTAGTCATTCTACGCTGAATATTTTCTAACGAATTTATGTCCATTCTGTAATATGGAGACCAGAACTGAGCTGCATAATCTAGGTGAGACCTTACTAATGATGTATAAAGCTGTAATATAACCGCTGAACTTCTGTTGCTTACACTTCTTGATATAAATCCCAATAATCTGTTTGCCTTATTACATACGCTTAGGCATTGCTGTCTTGGTTTAAGGTTGCTGCTTATCATAACTCCCAAGTCCTTTTCGCAATCTGTATGGCTAAGTTCTACATTATTTAGCTTATAAGTCCTAGGGTTGTAGACACTCTCGAGCTTCAGAGCCTTACATTTATCTACAATGAACTGCATCTGCCACTTTTCTGACCAGGTAATGAGTTTGTCTAAATCCTTCTGTAGTTCCCTGATATCTATGTTTGAATCAATTACCCTACATATCTTTGTGCTCTAGGTAGTAGGTTGGTAGACAGCAACCGCCCAGGGAGGTACTACCGTCCTGTCAAGTGAGTATAAAACTGAAGCCTGTAATTGTTTTACACAATGGTAGGATTGCTGGTGTCTTTTTTTTCTGTCTCATACACATGCAAGATTTCAGGTACATCTTGCTACTTCTACTTACACTTATGTCACACTACACATACATGTACAAACATATATATACACACCCCTTTGGGTTTTCTTCTATTTTCTTTCTAGTTCTTGTTCTTGTTCATTTCCTCTTACCTCCATGGGGAAGTGGAACAGGATTCTTCCTCCATAAGCCATGCGTGTTGTAAGAGGCGGCTAAAATGCCGGGAGCAAGGGGCTAATAACCCCTTCTCCTGTATATATTACTAAATGTAAAATTAGAAACTTTCGTTTTTCCTTTTGGGCCACCCCGCCTTGGTGGGATACGACCGGTGTGTTGAAAGAAAGATCTTTTTGTCATTGGTGAAATTGCTCATTTCACTAGTAATTCCTTTGTCAACGAGCCCAAGACTGATCCCTGTGGAACGCCACTTGTTACAGATCCCCACTCGGATTTAACCCCATTTATGGACACTCTCTGCTTCCTGTCTGTGAGCCATGACTTGATCCATGACAGCACTTTTTCCTCAATGCTATGAGCTGCCACTTTCTTTAACAGTCTCTGGTGTGGAACTCTATCAAAAGCCTTACTAAAATCTAAGTAAATAATATCAAATTCTTTATCGTGATCAACAGCCTCAAAAGCTTTACTGAAGAAAGTTAATAAATTGGTTAGACAAGACCGGCCTCTCGTGAATCCATGCTGAGTATCATTAATCAGATTATTCTTATCCAGATGGCTTCTTATAGTTTCAGCTATAATTGACTCTGGCAATTTGCCTACAATTGAGGTCAGTCTTATTGGGCGGTAACGACTTATCCCCTGATTTAATAATAGGAATTACATTAGCCATCTTCCACATATCAGACACTACACCTGGAAAAAGCATTTTGGGTTAGTTTTTGAATCCCTGGCAACTTTAATTCCAAAGTCCCGTTTAGCTTTTCTTATCCCCTTTTTAACGTCCCTCTTAATGTCAATATACCGATTCATAAGATGACTCTCACCTCTTCTGATACGCCTAGAAATTCCTTTCTTATGCCCTAAAAGATATCTGAGCCTATTATTCATCGATTTTGGATCATTTCTGTTTGATCTAATTTCTTTATACAGGATAAATGTTCTTTGGACAGCATGTATAGTGTTCAGAAAACTGTCATATTGATAGCTCTCTTCATTACCCCAGTCAACAGATGATAAGTGTTCTCTAAGCCCATCGTAATCTGCTAAGCGAAAATCTGGGACTGTTACTGAGTTATCCCTACTATCATACTTCCATTCAGTGCTAAATGTAATTGATTTGTGGTCGCTAGCACCAAGCTCCTCTGAAATTTCTAAATTATTAACAAGGGATTCCTTGTTTGCCAGAACTAAGTCAAGCAGGTTATTTTCCTTTGTAGGTTCTGTCACAAACTGCTTCAAAAAACAATCCTGAACTACTTCTAAAAAGTCATTAGATTCTAAATTCCCAATTAGAAAATTCCAATCAATATTACTAAAGTTAAAGTCCCCTAGAATTACAACGTTATCGTGCCTTGTGGCCTTAACAATTTCCTCCCAGAGTAGTCTTCCTCGGTCTCTATCAAAGTTTGGCGGACGGTATATCACGCCTAAAATAAATTTTTCATGTCCCCCTGTAAATTCTACCCAAACAGATTCAGTATGTGTTTCAGACTTTATACCCATTTTTCTGCAACAATTTAAATGATCACAGACATAGAGTGCCACCCCACCCCCCTCCCAATACTTCTGTCCACTTGGAACAATTTAAAACCCTGAATGTGACATTCAGCAGGCAAGTCCCTATTTTTCAAATTAAACCACATGTCAGTTATAGCAAAAAAATCAATGTTACCTGCTCTCGCAACTAATCTCAATTTGTCCATCTTATTTCTCGCACTATGACTATTAGTATAATATATTTTCAGAAACCCTCCCTTCTCTCTTTTCTTCCTGCTGATTGCTGTTCCTCCACTATGCCTGTTACTCTCCTTATCACCTAATGCCATTGGCTTTCCTATGTTCACCAATAACTCTTCCTCATTCTGCCTATGACTGGTTTCTTTAAAACTCACACTGTCGCTATACTCAGAATACATTGATTTTCCACGAAATCCCATACCACTATCTATTTCTAGTTTAAAGACCTAACAGCTCCCTCCACTGCGTTGGCCAGTGCTCCCACCCCAAACCTAGATAAGTGAACCCCATCCCTGGCATACATGTCATTTCTGCCATAGGAGAAGTCCCAGTTGTCAATGAATGTTACTGCATTTTCCTTACAGTATTTGTCCAGCTAGTAATTGACACCAATTGCCCTGGACAACCACTCATTTCCAACTCCTCTCCTTGGCAAAAGACCATATATGACAGGGTTCCCACCCTTCCTCCTAATTATCTCTATTGCTGACCTATACCTGCTAATCAGGTCCTCACTCCTATGTCTGCCAACATCGTTGCCTCCAGCACCAAGACAGATAATAGGATTGCTCCCATTACCTCTCGTAATATCATCCAGACGGCTAACAATATCCTTCATCCCAGCCCCAGGAAAACACACTCTCTGCCTCCTACTCCTATCCTTCAAGCAGAATGCCCTATCCATGTACCTAATCAGGCTATCCCCAACAACAACAATGTTTTTACCTTCCATGGCATTGTCCGTCATGATGTTCCCAGTAGTCGACTCACATTCGTCAGTTGGCACTACACCTTCACTTGTGGAATTCGTCAGGATGTTCTCGATGATCTTCGTTGGGGTTTCTATGGACGTCTCGCTCACATCTGCCAATGCTTCCTTGGTGCTCGTTGTGGCATTCCCAGTAGAACACCCACATTCGTCAGGTTGCACCAAAAATGGGTTTGAAGTTTCCACAGTAGTCTTCTGGTTCCTCATTGTTTCTGCCTCTCCAACAGTCTTCTTGATCCTCAGCTTGGTTCCATGTTGCCCGGCCACTGACCAAGTTCCCCTCTTAATCTGGGGACTCACAACAGGAGGATTACTACGAATTCTCTTGTTCTCCTCCATTAATCGCCGTATCTCCACCTTAGCAACCCTAAGCTCTTCATTCACCTGCTGGTAAAGTTACTCAAGAGAAGGCGTCCTGGTTCAGATTCACAGAGAGCACACAAACAGGTCTTCACAGAGCTAAGTACATGTCACCACTTAACTGTTAACCCTTTGACTGTCAAAAGGCCCAATCCTGAAGTGTCTCCTGGTGTTGCAAAATATTTGAAAAAAAAAATTATTTTTTCTTATGAAAATGTTAAGATTATTTTTCTGATTGTTTTAGTCTGCAAAAAAAAAATTCCCATCAGTACTTACCGAGATATAGAGTCCTGAAGTTTGCTGAAATTGATCTGCGAGCGGCAAGAGCTGCGACTGCCGCTCACCCGGCAAACTTTGATTTACTTGTATTCGATGGTTTCTTGTTTTTTTCACTATTTTATTTTTTCACATAACTTTTGTGGCCTGTGAGACTAAATTATTGTGCAATGTTCAAATATACACTCGTTGAATGTAACACAATTACATGTATAGCAAAAACACTCGTATCATTATAATGTTGCTAAAACTTGTTTACACAAACAAACAATATAGACAAATGTTTATTACGATTGTTTTATATATATACATATGTACAATTACTGGACACTTTTCTAGAAGTGCTGCAGCTTGTGGAATTCTTTGAAACATGGGTATAAGCACAATGGTGTCTTACACTCCTCACACATAAAACGAGTGTCTCTGCGTTTTTGTGGGCGTTTTGTGGTATGTCCACAGACAAAACACCTCTTCTGAGCATTTTTCTTGGCAGTAGTAGCAGGCAGTGGTATGGGGTAGTGATCACCAGGCCTCAGACGAGAGGACATGTGTTGATAATTTCGTGGGCGCTGGTCTATTGCAGTTGTTGTTTCTTGGTACTTGAATATTATTTGTCTGATGACTGACAAACAAGATTCACCATATTTGGGTTTCTTCTTGGTCTTCAACTTATACATATTATAAGCATTCAGCATGGAAATGTCAAGAAGATGGAAAAACAGTTTTATGTACCACTTATAACTCTTGCAAACACAGTCAGCAAACCCAGTCTGCATGTCACATTTGTCCACTAAGTGCATATTGAGGTTGTAATCCATCACAGCTGCAGGTTTTACAATGGGTTCATTGGTCTCTCTATTCTGCTCGCCAGTGTCTACCATTTCGTGTCAGTGAACTGATGTCAGCAGTGTGACATCACGTTTGTCATGCCACCGAAATGCCATGATGTCATTGGCAGCAAACACCTGCACTTCACCTCTACGACTGCTAGCATCGAACCTAGGCATATGTTTACGATTTCCATGCACTGTGCCACACACATCTGTCATTTTCACTCGCAAGAAATCACCGAGTATAGGGCTTGTGTACCAGTTGTCAGTATATAAAATATGCCCCTTACCAAGATATGGCTCCATCTTTGTTCTAACCACATCACCAGAGATACCCAGTAACTTTCTGGTATCTTCCATTCTTTTACCGCCAGTGTACACAATTATATCCAAAACCAGACCAGTTTTGTAATCACACAGAACAAATAACTTTATACCACAGCATTTCCTCTTGCTTGGTATATACTGCTTGAGAGTCTTCCTTTGAACAAAATCAAAGACTCGTCAATAACAAGCTTCCTGAAGGGATAAAAATACATACAGCACTTTTGTTTCAGGTACATAAACACACGTCTGATCTTATATAACCTGTTGCTTCTGTCAGGCCTGGTTTTGTCTGAAAAGTGTAACATACGTAACAGTAACACAAATCTATTCACTGGTATAATGTCACTGAAAGCAGGGGTTGAAATCAGGCAGTCTGTTGCCCAGTATGTGTTGACACTATGCTTACACACATGTGCCATAAGCATTACTGTGGCAAAGAACAGATACATCTCTGCCACAGTTGTGTCCTTCCACTGGTGTAGGCGTGATCTTGGTGACAGAATAGTGTTTGCCATGGTGTACTCATAGTATGTATTGCTTTCCCTGACAATAATGTCCATCAGGGGTTCATCGAAGAACAACTGAAAGCATTCCAGTTCAGTGGGATTGTTCCCTAGTGTACATGATGGCCGTATTCCACTTTGACCTCCATCGAAGTCATGGGGATTGGGAACAAACTCGTCATCTTGCTGCCAATCCCAGATGAGGTCAGCTGGTGCGTTCTGGATATTGTAATGTGGTTGTGGTTGTGCAGGTTGTGGTTGTGGTTGTGGGAGTGTGAGGTCGGGTGAGGCTGGTTGTAGTTGTGCAGAGTCAGCAGTGCGGGTAGTAGCGTGGCCTGCTGCTGGTGTCACATGACTCATGCCACCATCACTATCACCACCACCGCCTGCTGCCTCACTTGCATCATTGATACCCATTGTAACAATATCGTCATCTGCACTATCAGGACGTGGTGTAGGGCCACGGGATGTGCTCCGAGATGTACTCCTTCCTCTTGGAAGAGCATATGGCACACTACCAGACCGCATGCGACATCGTATATACTGCCGCTTCACTGGGGAATATTCACCCTCACTGTCACAACTAGAACTGCTTTCAATAACCTTGAAATCACTATCAATATCATTTGCACTGCTCACATCTGAGTCTTGTACACGGGCAAATAGTTTCCTCTTTCGTCCTGGTACAGGTGAACATGAACGAGCCGGCCCAGCACCAGAGGTGGAAGGTTGTGGGTCATCTGGGTTTTCATCACTAATTATGTTATCCTGGGTAATTTTTTCGGTCACACCCACTTCAAAACCAGGGAATTCACTTTCACTGACACTATCATCACTGTTTGAGCTATCACTTGGGAAGAAAAGACCTCCAATCCGCCGAGGAGTGAGGAGCTTCTTACCGCGAGGCATGGTGAAAATGGACTACCAAGATGGCGTTCCCACAATGCACCGCTGAGTCCCAGATTTTTTTCACAGGGTGCACACCGACCACTGAGACCCATTGTCTCTCGTGTGGGCCTACCAGCCCTCTCCCGCTTGATTTGAAGCCGCTAGAATTTATGCGTATAGATACGTCAAACAAGGTATCTCCCATGACGTATATATACGACCGCGACAGTCAAAGGGTTAATCTAAGTCATCCTTTGGCCAGTCTACTATTACTTTTTTGGGCCATGAAGAATTACCCAGTACCTCATGATAGGAAGTCACTCCAGCATTTTATAGGGATGGTAGGTTTCTACAGATGCTTCAGTAAGAACTTAGCAGATGTAGTAGCTCCCCTAACCTCACTTACCAGTCAGAAACAAAAATTTCAATGGACCTCAGAATGTCAAGAAGCATTTAACAAAGCCAATGGCTGCTTTGTACTGCCCCCATTCTCCTGTTTCCCAATTTTTCAAAACCTTATGTATTACAGGTTGATGCATGCGAGTCAGGTGTAGGGGCAGTATTTTTTTTTTATTTATTATCACACCGGCCGATTCCCACCAAGGCAGGGTGGCCCGAAAAAGAAAAACTTTCACCATCATTCACTCCATCACTGTCTTGCCAGAAGGGTGCTTTACACTACAGTTTTTAAACTGCAACATTAACACCCCTCCTTCAGTACTCCTACAAAAATCTGGGGAAGAGCGGTTGCAGCCTATCGCTAACTTCTCTGCCAAGTATCCTCACCAAAGGGCTTACACTACCATAGAGAAAGAAGCCCTAGCTCCGATACTTGCATTGGAACATTTCGAGGTGTACATGCGGCAGTCGTCCCAGGTGGTCACAGTCTACAGCAATCACAATCCATTAGTATACCTCAACACCATGAAATATCACAACACACATCTGATGAGATGGAGTCTCAGGCTGTAAACCTATAACATTAGAATCATACATATTGCCAGCAAGGGCAATATGCTGGCCAATTCACTCTCCCATGTTTAATTTAGGTTAGGATGTGTTAGGGACAATATGGGTAGCTTAGCTCTTTTTTTTCCCCCTTGATAAATATATTTTTAATAATTTTTTTTTTCCTTTAGTGAGGGGATATTCTGCTACTGTCCACAGGTGTCTTGAACCAATGTTAGCCCTACTGTGTGCTGTCTTGCTTTAGGATAAAGTCTGATTTTGAGTCTTGAATAAAAGCTGACCCTATCTAAAAAGTTGAATGGTTGCGAGGAAAGGTGGTTCCTCTATTTGTTAAGTGCCATGGCTGCACACTACCCATGGAGGTAGAGGCCTAGTCCTGGCTATTAGAGCCCTTTTACGGTGGGGGTGTGGAATGCAAAGAGTATGTTACATTTTATTCGGCATAAGTCACACTCCAATATAGGCTGCCTCCCAACCAGAGAACCGGGTGCTAAGGTTTAATGATCGATAGGGTACCCTTCGATAAATCTGTATATGGTGTACATACAGGTCTCCCTCCCCATTCGCGAAGGTTAGGGGATCAAGAACCTTGCGAATGTTGAAAAATCATGAATGTTTGGTGCACAAATACAGTGGAACCTCTACTTGTGAGTTTAATCCGCTCCATGACCTTGCTCGCAACTGGATTTGCTCATTTGCAGAGTCAATTTTACTCATTTAAATGCAATTAATCCGTTCCAGTGGAATTCTGTACTTCAATAATTTCGCTAATATCAACTCTACAGCTTATTTATCTCACTTCATCTAATATGACATAATAAACAATATAACACAGAAACCTGATATATAATCTAAAATTAATAAAATATGTAATTCAAGTAGTGGTATGGGTGGTGTCAGTGGTGGACAAGAGTTGGTCTGGAGACCAGACAAAATACTTCTTGAATAATTTTGTTAATACACGGCTTATTTATCTATCACAGTTCATCTAGTATGACATAACAAACAATATAAATAACAAAGAAACCTGATATATACTCTAGAATGAATAAAATACATCATTATGTACCAGGTGGAGGCGGCCAAAACTGCTCCCTCTTTGTTGTGGTAAACACTGCCATCTAGTGACAGCCTTTTGAAGCCGTCTATATTATAATTATTATTATGTAGTACATTATTATTATATATGTATAATTATTATACATATTATATTATAATTATTGTACACCTACCATCCGACTTACGACCTGCTCGACATACGACCATTCGACTTACGACCGTGTTTTGTATGCCAAATTTCTGGGAAATGAACAACTGTTTGTGTTGTACACAGTGTTTATCCTAAACCTTACAGTATAAAATACAGTACTAACAGCATAAAAAAGTAAAGTAAAAAATGAATTACCAAAATAAAACAATAAAAGACATTCCAAAAATGTGATGTGGATATTCAGTAGTAAGTTTCGACTTACGTCCATTTCAACTTACGACCGGTTGGTCGGAACTGAACTGGGTTGTAAGTCGGATGGTATCTGTATTATATTATTATACTATTATTATCATATGCATTATTATTATACATATTATTATTATTACAATGTAAATAATTTGTAATATTTATTCACACAAAAAATATAAGATTTACTTTTATGCCTTATTGCAATAATTGTATAAAAATGTCAACCCATTCACTCCTGCATACTGGAATGGACAGTGACATCATTTGTTTACTCTTGAACATAGCCAAGCAATGGAGCATTTCTCCTACGATGAGCTCAATTTCAAGGTACTTTTCATCGTGAAAGCAATTAAAATCACATCTATTTCTGTAATATATCTTGCAGTCTATCAAATGAGACCAAAAAAATGAGAATACGTAAAAGCCATACGAAAATACTGCAAAAGGGTGGCTAATTGCTGAGAAGTGAACTCCATTATTTATGCTCTGATTTCTTTCATTTCTGGTGTAAGTTAAGAAACATCTTTCTATCATACCTTGCCCAAGTTTCAATAAGATAGTCCAACAAATTAATGAGATACTATTCCCTAGATCAAGAACAAGAGCTCCTCACCAGCGTCAAGGAACCTGCCTTGAGGTCTGCTCGCTTATGGAAATTTTGCTCGCATATGGAAGCAAAAAATCGACTAGTGCCAGCCCTTTGGAAAGAATGTGAAAGACTATAGAATTCAAGAAAGAACTCATAGCAGAGTACCAAAGAGGAGGAGGAAGAGAGAGGGGAGAATTTATTTATTTATTTATTTATTTATTTAGTAATTTAAGCATACTTACAGAGGTACAAAAAATACAGGTAAGAGCAGCATGCCAAAGCCACTTATATGCATAGCATTATGGGGTGGCTTAAAATTAACTTAAGATTAACTAAGCAATGATGAAATCAGTGATAAATCATTATTGTAAACAGATAACTATAAAGCACAAACGAGTATTACAAAGACAGGTCATATGGTTGCATGCATTGCTGTACATTCAGTCGAATGGAGTATTCTGTTAGGTAGTGTATTTAAAAAAATAATAAAGTTAGATTGGGTCCTAGGTTTAACATTTGTGTGATATAATTGTGAGTAACATATAGGATATACAATTTATAAGGTTCAGTTATTCAGTATTTATTTGGTTTTGAGTGAGTAAGTGATCTTTGAGAAGAGACTTGAATTTATAAACAGGTAGTGTTTCTTTTATATTTACAGGTAATGAATTCCAGATTTTAGGGCCTTTTATGTGCATTGAGTTTTTGCATAGCGTGAGATGGACACGAGGAACATCAAAGAGTGATCTGTACCTTGTGTTATGGTCATGTGTTCTGTTGAGGTTGGCAAGGAGATGTTTGAGGGGAGGGTTAATATCAGAGTTAAGTGTTCTATGTATGTAATAGGTGCAATAATAAGTATGGATGTTTTGTATGGTGAGTAGGTTGAGTGTTTTGAATATTGGTGGAGTGTGTTGCCTGTAGTGAGAATTTGTTATCATTCTAACTGTAGCCTTTTGTTGGGTAATTAGTGGTCTGAGATGGTTAATTGTTGTTGAGCCCCATGCACAAATTCCATAGGTGAGATTGGGGTAAATAAGAGAGTGATAAAGGGCCAGGAGGGCTGACTGTGGAACATAGTACCGTATCTTCGATAGTATGCCTACAGTCTTGGAAATTTTCTTAGAAATTTGTTGTATATGTGTATGAAATTTGAGTCTATTATCGAGGTGGATTCCTAGGAATTTTCCCTCTGTTAGCTTTGTGATAGGTGATCCGTTTATTGTTATGTTAAGAGGTACATCTGTAGCTCTGTTACCAAACTGAATGAAGTAGGTTTTGTCAATGTTTAGTGTAAGTTTGTTAGTCCTCATCCAGGTAGATATTTTCTGTAATTCGGTGTTTACAGTACTGGCTAGCGTGACTGGGCTCGGGTGAGAGAAGACGTATGTAGTGTCATCTGCAAAAAGTGTGGGTTTGAGTAATTGCGAAGCATTTGGTAGGTCATTTATGTATAGGAGAAAGAGAAGAGGGCCAAGGACACTTCCCTGTGGGACACCAACTGTAAATGGTTGTGCGGAAGAGCTTGCCCCATTTGCGTACACATATTGGCTTCTGTTGCTGAGGTAAGACTTGAGGTAGTTGAGGGAGTGCCCGCTAATACCATAGTGTGACAATTTTACGTGGAGCAAGTCATGGTCAACTGTACCAAAAGCTTTACGTAAGTCAATGAAGATCCCCAGTGGGACTTCTTTTTTCTCTATTGCAGTGTATATATGTTCTAGCATGTGTATAATAGCATCATTAGTATTTTTATTAGGCCTGAATCCAAATTGGCAGGGGTTGAGAATGTTTTGGGAGATGAATGTGCCTTCTTCAGTGATTCTACGATATGTACGATACTAAAGCAGCACGAGTTGGTACAGGCTATAGCACCAGCCAGCGATAAAGTGCAGCATTAACCCTTTGACTGTCGCAAGCCCCTTTCTGAAGCTGTCATTCTATGTCGCAAAATATTTGAAAAAAAAAAAAAAAAAATTTCTTACCAAAATGTTAGGATTATTTTATTGAGTGTTTTAAGCCTAAAAATTTTTTTTTGCTGTTAGTACTTACTGAGATATAGAAATGCAAAGTTGGCAGAAAATGAGCAGCATATGGCAACAACGGCGAATGCCGCCCACCCGGTATTCTTTTATTTACTCCAATTCGAAGGTTTCTTGTATTTTCCAATATTTTTCTTTTCTAAGTAACTTATGTGGCCTGTGAGACCAAAGTAAGGTGCATTGTTCAAATATACACTCATTGTTTACAACACAATAACTGAACAAACATTATCACTATTAGATTGTATATAAAGCTTGTTTACACAAACAATACAAAACATTGCTTATTACTATTGTTCTATAATATATATATACATATGCACAGTCACTGAACACTTTCCTAGAACTGCTGCAGCTTGTGGAACTCTTCGAAAGATGGGTATATGCAGTGGTACTTGACACTCCTCACACATGAAACGAGTGTCTCTGTGTATTTGTGGGCATTTTGTGGTATGCCCACAAACAAAACACCTCTTTTGAGCACTTCTCTTGAAAGCAGTAGGAGGCAGTTGTATGGGGTAGTGATCACCAGGCCTCAAATGAAATGGCATGTATTGGTAATTTCGTGGGCGCTGGTCTATTGCAGGTGTTGCTCCTTGGTACTTGACGATTATTTGTCTGATGACTGACAAACAAAATTCACCATATTCTGGTTTGGTGTTGGTCCTCAACTTGTATATGTTATAAGCATTTAGCATGGAAATATCAAGAAGATGGAAAAAAAGTTTTATATACCACTTATAACTCTTGCATACACAATCAGCAAACCCAATCTGCATGTCACATTTGTCCACTCAGTGCATATTGAGGTTGTAGTCCATGACAGCTGCAGGTTTCAGAATGGGTTCATTGGTCTCTCTATTGTGCCTGCCAGTGCGTGCCATTTCATTTCGGTGAACTGATGTCAAGAATGTGACATCATGTTTGTCATGTCACCGAAATGCCATGATGTCATTGGCAGCAAACACCTGCACCTCACCTCTGCGAGTGCCAGTGTCGAACCTTGGCATATGTTTACGATTACCATGCACTGTGCCACACACGTCTGTCAGGTCCACTCGCAAGAAATCACTGAGTATGGGGCTTGTGTACAAGTTATCAGTAAATAATACATGCCCCTTACCAAGATATGGTTCTATCATTGTTTGAACCACATCATCAGAGATACCCAATAACTTCCTGGTATCTCTCAATGTATTATTGCCAGTGTACATAATGATATCCAAAATGAGACCATTTTTGCAATCACACAGTACAAATAACTTTATACCAAAGCATTTCCTCTTGCTTGGTATGTACTGCTTGAATGAGAGTCTTCCTTTGAATAAAATCAAAGACTCGTCAATAACAAGCTTCTTGAAGGGATAAAAATACATGCAACACTTTTGTTTCAGGTACATACACACATTTCTGATCTTATATAACCTGTCGCTTGTGTCAGGCCTTGTTTTGTCTGAAAAGTGTAACATAAGTAACAGTATCAAAAAACAATTCACTCCTATAATGTCACTAAAACCTGGGGTTGAAATCAGGCGTTCTGTTGACCAGTATGTGGTGACAGTGTGCTTATACACATGTGACATAAGCATTATTGTGGCAAAGAACAGGTACATTTCTGCCACAGTTGTGCCCTTCCACTGGTGTAGCTGGGACCTTGGTGAAAGAATTGTGTTTTCCATGGTGTACTATTAGTATGTGTTGGTTTCCCTGACAATAATGTCCATCAGGGGTTCATCAAAGAACAACTTATTCTCAAGTGTACACGATGGCCATATTCCACTTTGTGTTTCATAAAGTCATAGGGATTGGGGCTAAAATCGTCACCTTGCTGCCGATACCAGATTTGGTCTGCTGGTGGGTTCTGGATATTGAAACGTAGTTGAGGTTGTGCAGGTCGTGGTTGTGGATGTTGTGGGAGTGTGGGGTTGGATGAGGCTGTTGTAGTTGTGCAAGAGTCAGCAGCATCGGTAGTAGCATGGCCCGGAGCTGGTGCCACATGACTAATGCCACCGCCAACACCACCACCATCACCTTCTTAACCACCCACATTACACATTCCCACTGTAACAATATCGTCATCTTCACTGTCAGGTCGTGGTGTAGGGCCACGGGATGTATTCCCAGATTTACTCCTTTGCCTTGGAAGGGCATAAGGCACACTGCCAGAACGCATGCTGCGTCGAACATGCTGCCATTTCACTGGTGAATATTCCCCCTCACTGTCGCTACTCGAGCTGTTGTCAATAACTTTGAAATCACTATCATTATCACTTTCACTGCTCAGATCTGAGTCCTGTAAACGGGGAAATAGTTTCTTTTTTTGTCCTGGTACAGGTTAACGTGAATGAGATGTGCCAGCACCAGAGGCGGACAGTTGTGGGTCATCTGGGTTTTCATCACTAATTACGTAATCCTGGGTACTGCTGTCGGTCACACCCTCTCCAAACCCATGAAATTCACTTTCACTGGCACTTCCATCATGGTTAGAACTATCACTTGGGAACAGTAGACCTCCAACACACCAAGGAGTGAGGTAGTTCTTACCATGAGGCATGGTGAAAATGGACTACCAAGATAGCATTCCCACAATGCACCACTGAGTTCCAGATTTTTTTCACAGGGTGCACACCCACCACGGAGACCCATTCTTTCTCATGAAGGCCTGCCAGCTTTCTCCCGTTTGTTTTGAAGCCGCTAGAATTTACGCGTATAAATACATCAGAAACATTGGCGCATAAGATGTATATACAGTGGTCCCTCAATTATCGTCCATAATCCGTTCCTGGAAGTAGGACTATTATCGAAATGGACGATTTATGAATCAATTTTCCCCATAAGAAATAATGTAAATTCAATTAATCCGTTCCTGACACCCAGAAGTATTAAAACAAAAATTTTTTTTACATGAAATATAGATGTAGTACATAAACAATACAGTGGCACATGATGAATTAAACATTAACAGAATAACACTTACCTTTATTGGCGATTCTTCTTTGTGTATGGAAGACTGGAAAAGGAGACAGATTGGATTATTTACTGTTTGGAAGGGGAATCCCCTTCCATCAACACCTCGGGTACCAATTGCTTTTCTGGGGTTACTTCTCTTCTCTGTTTCTTAATGCCACTAGGACCACCTTGAGAGTCACTGGAGTCCTGTCTCACAAAAAAAACTGTCCAGGGAGCTCTGTTTCTGGCGTCTCTTTAAAACTTCCATAAAATGGGCCAAGACTCTGTCACTGTACAAGTTGCCGATATGGCTTGCAACATCCTTCTCTGGGTGATGTTTCTCCATAAATCTTTCCATCCTACCCCACATTTCAAAAATCTCCTTAATTTCTGAAGAAGGTACCTTCCTCCATCTCTCTTCCTCCTCTGCAGCAAGATTCTGAGCTGCAATCTGTTGCTCTTCCTGCTGAAGCTCTTGCAGCTCCTCAGTGGTTAGCTCTTCGTTGTGGTCCTCCACCAACTCTTCCACATCCTCCAAACTCACATCCAACCCCATGGAACTCCCCAGTGAGGTTCACAACTGACATAGGCTCATCATGGGCTGCCTCAAACCCTTCTAAATCCCTCTTGTGGACACAATCTGGCCACAATTTTCTCCAGGTAGAGTTCAAAGTCCTGGTAGTCACTCCCTCCCAAGTCTTACCTATAAAGCTTATGCAATGGAGAATAATGAAGTGTTCTATCCAAAAATCTCGCAGGGTCAAGGGAGTGTCTGAGGTCACATTCAAGCACCTTTCAAACATTGCTTTGGTGTAGAGTTTTTTAAAGTTTGAAATGACTTGCTGGTCCATGGGCTGGAGGACAGGAGTGGTATTCGGGGGCAAGAACTTTACTGTGATGAACCCAAACTCCTCCAGAATTAGGTCATCCAAGTTTGGAGGATGAGCAGGTGCGTTGTCCATTACTAGGAGGCACTTCAGATCCAATTTCTTTTCCAGGAGGTAATTCTTCACACTAGGGCCAAACATTTCATTGAACCACTCTACAAAAATTTCCCTCGTGACCCATGCCTTATTATTAGATTTCCAAAACACACACAATTTACTCTTCATAACATTGTTTTTCTTGAACACTCTGGGATTTTCAGAATGGTACACTAGTAACAGCTTCACTTTGAAATCCCCACTAGCATTAGCACAGAACATTAGCGTCAGCCTGTCTTTCATAGGCTTGTGTCCTTTCAGCGCCTTTTCTTCCTGAGTAATCTAGGTCCTCTTTGGCATTTTCTTCCAAAAGAGGCCTGTTTCATCACAATTGAACACTTGTTCAGGTTTCAGTCCTTCACTGTTTATGTACTCCTTGAATTCATGCACATATTTTCAGCCGCCTTGTGGTCCGAATTGGCAGCCTCACCATGCCTTACCACATTGTGTATGCCAGTACGCTTCTTAAATCTCTCAAACCAGCCTTTGCTGGCCTTAAATTCACTCACATCATCACTAGTTGCAGGCAATTTCTTTACTAAATCGTCATGCAACTGCCTAGCCTTTTCACAAATAAGCGACGTCATAAGACTATCTCCTGCTAATTGTTTCTCGTTTATCCACACCAATAATAACTTCTCAACATCTTCGAGTGCTGGTGATCTCATTTTTGTCAGCATATTTACCCCCTTTGCAACAACAGCTTCCTTGATTTCCTTTTTCTTGGCTATGATGGAAGATATGGTTGTACGGGATTTGTTATACATCCTGGCCAGTTCGCCCACACGTACGCCACTATCATATTGTTCAATGATGTTTTTCTTAAATTCAATCGTATATCTCACCTTCTTTACCAAAGGCTTGGCACTAGGAGCTTTCTTTGGAGCCATGGTAGCTTATTTAGCACTTGCAAGCACTAAAATAAATGGAATACGTATTATGAAACATTTCGCTGGAGCACATGAGGGGACCGTTGCTCACTGGTAAACAATGGCACACTGGCTGGGAAGGGAAGGCCCAGGCGGCTCAGAGCGTGAGTAAGCGTCCCGGACGAAGGACTATTAGCGAGTTACCGGACCATTTGCAAGCCAATATTTAGACGAAATAACAGGACTATTTCCGAAATGGACGACTTTCAGGCCGGACGATTATTGAGGGACTACTGTATATGACCGAAAGTCAAAGGGTTAACAGTGTAGCAAGTAAGTTAAGCGATTAATCGACAGAAAAATTACAGTACGAACCTAACTCGTCCAGTGTTGGAGGAGTTATATAGGGTGATTGACAACACCGCCGTCTCTACTGCTTCCTCCACCACCAGGATGTAAGGCTTATGCTCTCAGTGGCCCTTATACACCCAACAACAACAACATTTGTGACATACTTAATGACATATTTTATGCATTCTAGAGTATATGTCGTGTTCCTATGTTATTAATATTGCTTATTATGTCATATTAGATGAATTGTGATTGACAAATAAGCAGTCAAGTTGATAATAGTGTCATATTGAAAGACTATCTTGTCCTGTCTCCAAACAAACTCTGCCACCGCCACAATTCATAACATATGTAATGGTATATTTTAACCTCTAAACAGTCCAAACGTATATACACATTCCTAATGCTAGCGCACCAAACATATACAGTGGACCCTCGACCAACGTTGGCATTGTCTAACGTTAAATCCAACTAGCGATACATTTAAACGCAAAAATTTTGCCTCAACTAGCGCTAAAAAACCCGACCAACGTTATTCGTTCCGTTCGAGACGCGTCCACTTGTGGCCTGAGTGTGCCTCACTTGTCCCGTGGGTGCCAGTGTTGACAAGCCAGTCAGCCACCGTGGTCCCATCCAAACATACAATCGGAACATTTCATATTATCACAGCGTTTGTAGTGATTGCACCTGCAAAATAAGTCACCATGGGCCCGAAGAAAGCTTCTAGTGCCAACCCTACAGCAAAAAGGGTGAGAATTACTATGGATATGAAGAAAGAGATCATTGCAAAGTATGAATTTGGAGTGCGTGTCCCCGAGCTGGCCAGGTTGTACACAAAACCCCAATCAACCATCGCTACTATTGTGGGCAAGAAAACGGCAATCAAGGAAGCTGTTCTTGCCAAAGGTGCAACTATGTTTACGAAACTGAGATCACAAGTGATAGAAGATGTTGAGAGACTGTTATTGGTGTGGATAAATGAAAAACAGATAGCAGGAGATAGCATCTCTCAAGCGATCATATGTGAAAAGGCTAGGAAGTTGCAAGACGATTTAATTAAAAAAAATGCCAGCAACTAGTGGTGATGTGAGTGAATTTAAGGCCAGCAAAGGTTGGTTTGAGAGACTTAAGAATCGTAGTGGCATACATAGTGTGATAAGGCATGGTGAGGCTGCCAGTCCGGACCACAAAGCAGCTGAAAAATACGTGCAGGAATTCAAGGAGTACATAGACAGTGAAGGACTGAAACCTGAACAAGTGTTTAATTGTGACGAAACAGGCCTGTTTTGGAAGAAAATGCCAAGCAGTGTCATCTGCAAATGATGATACAAAAGTGTGCCGGGTGTTTTTGTCTAAGTCTGCTACGAGGATGAGGAACAGCAGAGGTGCCAGGACAGTGCCTTGGGGCACTGAGCTTTTGACCTCGCTGATGCTGGATCTTGCCCTGTTCACTACTACAGTGGACCCCCGGTTAACGATATTTTTTCACTCCAGAAGTATGTTCAGGTGCCAGTACTGACCGAATTTTTTCCCATAAGAAATACTATTGTGAAGTAGATTAGTCCATTTCAGACCCCCAAACATACACGTGCAAACGCACTTACATAAATACACTTACACAATTGGTCGCATTCGGAGGTAATCGTTATGCGGGGGTCCACTGTACTTTTTGTGTTCTTTGTGTTAGGAAACTGAAAATCCATCTGCCTACCTTCCCCATAATGCCCATAACCTTCATTTTGTGTGCTATCACTCCATGATTGCATTTGTCAAACGCCTTTGCAAAATCTGTGTAAATCACATCTGCGTTTTTGTCGTCTTCCAGTGCCTCCCTAATTCTGTCATAATGGTTCAGCAGCTGTGACAGACATGATCGTCCTGCTCTAAAACCATGCTGGTTCGGGTTATGTTGGTTGTGCTGGTCCATGAAATTTGTAACCCGCTGTCTCATCACTCTTTCGAAGATTTTTATGATGTGAGAGGTTAGGGCTATTGGTATGTAATTTTTAGCTAGTGCTCTACTGCCTCCCTTGTGCAAAGGAGCTATGTCTGCACTCTTTAAGGCCTCCACTATTTCACCTAGATCTAAGCTCTTTCTCCAAAGAATACTGAGGGCTCGTGCTAGTGGTACTTTGCACTTCTTTATAAATAAAGCATTCCATGAATCTGGTCCAGGTGCTGAGTGGACCAGATTCATCAGCCCATCACCTCTGGGGTAGCCACACCTGACCCTGGGCCAAGCACCTTTGGGGTAGCCAGTGTGGCCACAGCACACCCTATGCCAAGCACTTCTGGGGGGCCACACAAGACCCTTGGCCAAGCACCTCTGCCAGGAGTGGCGAGTGTTACCCATAGGCAACTTTGCAAGAGAAAACTATAATTTTCCCGGTGTTTTAGTGATAGTGAAAGTGATGTAAGTGACGATGCGATTGATTTTATGCCATTCGAGGATTTGTCTAGCGATAGTGAAGTTTATTATTCACCAGTAAAGCGTACTTTTAGGCGTCGTCTACGTTCAGGCAGTGTGCCATAAGCAATCCCCTAGGGTCGTTGGTAGGTCACGATCCAAAACCCCGGCCACTGATAGTGAAAGTGATCATGAAGACGAGTATGCGGGGATGGAGGAAGTAGTGGTGGGTGGCACAGTGCCTGGACCACATGGTGCGGTGGGTGGATAATGGACTGCCCGGCATCCCCTCAACCATATGTTGCCTCCACTCCTGTCCCTCCTCCTGCTCCCCCTCGCCCCATGCCACAGGTCCAACCTGCACCATGTGATCATGAGTGAAACTGGACACAAAGTATATTCGCACCACAGCCTTGTGATTTTGATGTGAGTGGAAGTGGCATCCAGCCAGAATGTCCCCTAACGAATGAGTCTACAGAGTTAGATTATTTCCAGTTGTACTTTGACAAGCCTATAATGAACAAACAATTATTACCGATATGTCATGGACAACATAACAGAGGTTGGAGAATCGTCACAGCTGCACAGGTGGAAAGACACAACAGTGGCTGAAATGTATTTATTCCTTGCCACTGTCATGCTTATGCCACATACCTATAAGAACAATATATGTAATTACTGGTCCACAGATCACTTCATCAGTACTCCAAACTTCCATGACCTCCTTCCCTGCAACAGATTCACTCTGTTGCTACTAATGTTGCACTTCTCAGACAGAAATACGCCAAACAAAAATGACCTTCTATACAAAACCTGGGAAGTGTTTATGTATTTAAAGCAGAAATTCAGCACATACTTTTATCCCTTCAAGAGCACTGATGTTGATGAGTCCTTGATTCTGTTCAAGGGACTCCTGTCATTCAAGCAATATATACCGAGCAAACGTAATCACTTTGGTATAAAACTTTTTGTTATGTGTGACTGTGAGAGTGGTCTTGTGTTGGATGTTATTGTATACACCGGGAGAAACACACTCGATGATGACAGATGGATGTTGGGCATTTCTGATGTTGGCAAGGGCCATACATTGTACACAGACAACTGGTATAAAGCCCTATGCTCACTGATTTCCTATGTGTGAACAATACTGATGTATGTGGAACAGTGAGAAGGAATAGAAAACATATTCCAAGGTTCAGTGGAGGCAGTGTTGAAGGTGCAGTGCAAGCGTTTCATGCTAATGACATCATGGCACTGATGTGGCATGACAAACAAAATGTGACATTACTGTCAACCATCCACAGAAACGAGATGGTACAAACAAAGTGAACAGAGACCAATGAACACATTGTAAAGCCAGCTGCTGTCATGGACTATACAAACAATATGCGACTAGTTGACAAGTGTGACATGATTATAGAGTTCGTTGACTGTGTACCTAGGAGTCACAAGTGGTATATAAAACTGTTTTTTTCACCTTGTAAACATTGCAGTGCTCAATGAATTCAATATGTACGAAATAAAGACTGGAAAACGACAACGTTTTGCAGAATTCTCTCTTAATGTTGTCAAACAGATAGCTAGAAAGTATGGTACCACACCTGTACCTGCCCCTCAACAGCGACTTGTCCCACAGCCACAGCCAGTGGGGGAAGTGCCAGACCAAATCACCCCTAACTGTCACTATCTGGTACCAATACCGCCAACCCCAAAGAAGAAGAATTCCCAGAAAAAGTGTGTTGTGTGTACCACCACCACAAAACGACCCCAACAACGGAACGACTTACGACTCATTTGTCACCAGTGTGGGGTGGCACTTTGTATGAATCCATGCTTCATGGAGTATCATACAATCGTCGAATTCTAGAAACATAAGTGGGACAAGTAAATACTTGTATATAGTTGTAGATAATAGAATGTGATTCAGCCAGGTGTGCAAAATCACCTGTCAGAGTGTACATGTGTGTTTATGACAATATGATACTAATTTCGTATATAATATTGGTGTATAAACAACAATTGACATTGAAATCAAAAGATTTACTATAAAACATGATTATCATATAATGAAAACCAAGAAAATGAAAAATGGAAGAAAACGCTAAATATGTAGAATTTCTGCAAGCAGCAGCGCTCCATGTTGCTGTCAGGTGATCGCCAATTGCCAACTTTAAGGCCTCATATCTCAGTAGGTACTGACCCTAATTTTTTTTTCTAAAACACTTAAAAAATGTGATCTTTTTTTTCTATAAAAAAAATGTTTTTTTTTTTTTTTTTTCAAAATATTTGGGGCGCTAGGCGAGAGAACATATATATACGTTTGGACCATTTAAGGGTTAAATATGATTGGGCAGCTGGGTATTCGCGAATGTTCAAAGCCTGCGAAAGTGGAACTTGCGAATGTGGAGGGAGACCTGTACTTTTATATATTATCTGGTGAAGGTAAATATATTTAATAGTCTACTGCTGAGTTTTGTTTGCTCCATATTCCCATTATGATCAGGTCTCACAGGACAGTCTTACCTGTGTTCATGATAATACATCTTCTTTCTAAATCTAAATTTTTCCAACTTGAAACCAATGCTGCGAGTTGTGTCTTGGTAAGACAGGTATATTATTTACACCCCCTTCATTTATTCATTTTCCATTTATACACCTCAGTCATATCCCCCTCTAATTCTACGCTATTCTAGAGAGTGCAGATTCAGTGCCTTCAGTCTATCCTCGTAGGAAAGATTTCCGAGTAATGGAATTAATTTTGTCATCTTCTCTGAACAGTTTCCAGTGCAATTATGTCCATTCTGTATTATGGTAACTAGGACTGTACAGTATACAGGTACAGGTATACAGAATGAGAGGGTGTTGGCACCTGGGGAAGAAGTTGATATCCTTGGGGAGAAATTTGACTTCAAACTGACTATGAAGAACCACGCTGTAAATCTTGCACACAAGGCAGCCAGGAAACTTACAGCACTTCACCGTATCTTGCATCTGCTTGACAGTAGGGGTTGCAAGATTCTGTACGAGGCACAAGTATGCTCCACTTTCTTGGTTTACCTGGCCCCCCTCCTCTCATCTGTGACTGCTTGACAGAATAGAGAACAGAGCAAGACGTCTCATCTCTCACCTGGACCAATCCTGGATAGATCTGTCATTTCAGCAGAGCCTTCAACACAGGAGGGATGTGGGTGGCCTTACTGTTATGTACAAGGCCAATATTGTCAAAATACCACACATGGATCCACTTCGAGGACAGCGTGAAACAAGTTTTTATGCCACAAGTCGGGGAAAAAGCAGCAACTTCACTCTGGCTGTACCCTTCTCCAGAACATCACTTCATCTGAGATCATTTATCCCCAGAATGACTCGAGTCTGGAACACATTTGTATGGCATTATGATGTCAGTGAGATAAAGTCAGTTGATCAGATGAAAATGCTGGCCCACAGATGGCTCCAACTTCATCCTGTTCCCTACTTGTATATTTCATAACAATAAAAATGTTTTCAAATGAGCTGATGTAGGTAACAGCTCTTAGCTTGTAAATAAAGTTAGGAATCCTTAACCTGTAAATAGCTGTCAATAAAGCTAGGGATCCTTAACCTTGTAAAACCCTGTGTAAAAAAAAAAAAAAAAAAAAAGAAGAGAGAGAGAGAAGAGAGAGGAGAGAGAAGAGAGAGAGAGAGAGAGAGAGAGAAGAGAGAGAGAGAAGAGAGAGAGAGAAGAGAGAGAGAGAAGAGAGAGAGAGAAGAGAGAGAGAAGAGAGGAGAGAGAAGAGAGGAGAGAGAAGAGAGGAGAGAGAAGAGAGGAGAGAGAAGAGAGGAGAGAGAAGAGAGGAGAGAAGAGAGGAGAGAGAAGAGAGGAGAGAGAAGAGAGGAGAGAGAAGAGAGGAGAGAGAGAGGGAGGGTGAAGACGTGTCACAGTGTGCTCCACAAACTTTCTTAATATTACTTAAATACGAGGGTTGGTGAGGATAAAAACTGTTCAGTGTCGAAGTACTACTTACAACACATTAGTACAAGTAAGCCAACTCCTCCACTGAAGTGAATATAAGCAATATCAGTGATATTAAGTGTGGTATGGTGAAGACATGGTGTGAGGGGAAGCGGCAGGCCTTAGGAGTGTCTTCACTATTGCCTTCAGAGTGAGCGTCTAATGTTATATGTGTTTTGTGCTATGTACTAGCATCTGGTGCTTTATAACAACGTGGCTGGTACAATGCAACACAGTGATTTGTGTAACATCTCCCTTTAGTGGAAAAGTGGACAGCATAAACAGTGTTTATTAAGTGATAGTGAGAAGGCAACACTTCCAGCTAGTGGCCCACTGCCGCCCGCCCTCACTACCCACCGGCTATAAACACCCCCACCCACCCACCCTCCACCCCACCCACGACATCACCACCCACCCTCTCTCTCTCCTGTGAACTTCAAACCTAAGCCTCCTCTGGGATGACTTCACACCGCAAAATAGCAAGATTATCTACGCTATCTGGCTATTGTCCCAGTAGATACTGCAGTGTTTGTGGGTATACCACAAGGGACAAGGATCTTCTTGGATGTAAGGAGCCTACTTGTTCCAACTACTGCCACACAGATTGCACTCCAGAAGAAGAATTTTGTTGCAGCCAGGTTGAAAATTTCAGAAAATTTAAGGATATCCATAATCCTGTGGTATATGTGGATACAAGCCTGGAGCTACAGGAGGAGGGTTCAGAAGTCCTACCTCAGGGACTCCTGTCCAAAGATCAAGACTGCCCTCTTGGGCTGTGTTGTAAAGTTGCAGCTAAGATAATCCATCACAGGGAAGCACTTCATGAGCTCCTCAAATCATTAGATAACCTACAAGCTATTGTAGAAGGTCAGTGCAAGCCTACATTAAGTGACGTAAGCTGCTCAGCTGATGGCGACACTATTGACAAAGACTGGAAGTCCCACACTGAGCTTAACTCAGGGGTAAACATCTGGTGGAATTCTGTCATCGCTAAGGTCCCACAGACTGACAGAGTTCAAAACACTACCTTTGGGAATTCTAACACAATTCCTCTGACCACCACAGAGGGAACAAATCCTCTTCCCAGCAACGTGGGAAGCCTTGGATCTGTTAATTCTCCTACACCTGACATCTCTGCTTCAGCCACTGCCAGTCTACTTGACAGTGCACATACCATCTCTGATCCTACACCTGTCAGCACACCTGCCGATACTATTCTAGAATCTGGTAGTAGTGCTTCGACAGCAAGCTCTGAGCCAGGAGTTTCTCCACCAGAGAACGGTGCAGTTAGTGATCAGGGAACTATCACTGCACCTGATCACCTGCTGCGCCGAAGTACGAACAGCAGGGACACATCTGTCAGAACTGGTAGAGGGCGGGGTAGAGGACGTGGAGGAGGACGTGGTGGAGGAAGACATCTACAGCCGTCTCACCCTCCACTAACACAGTTCCAGCGGCAGAATCCGAGGACAAATCTGCGAAACACAGGAGGTACAACAAATCCTAGTCCACCCTCCCAGGCACCTAGGCTGTGCTCTCGCTGTCACCGGAAGGGGCACTCTGCCAACAACTGCCTGCGAGATACCAGGTGTAACTACTGCTACAAGAAAGGACATAAGGAGGACCAGTGTCGGAAGAAAAAGGAACTTGACAGACAGGGCCACCTGTTTAGAGACCTGTTCTCAGAACAAACCAGCAGGATCTCTGAATTGGTAAACACTCTCACACGTCACTCACTCAGCTACTCCTATCCCAGCCCAGCAGGTGGGATTGGGCCTTATACAAGACCACAGACCTACATCCCTGCAGCTGCCTCAGTACCCTACCTCTCTCAAGGGCAGGCACATTACATTCCCTACACACCCACCACCTCAAGCTGACCACTTCATCATGAGGAGCCAGTCTATCAGCATCCTGTCGGCCAACATTAGAGGTTTCATTACTAATGTTGGAGAGCTCACACATAGCTTTGTGAACACTCGACGTCCCGACATGATAGCTGTTGTTGAAACATTTTTGGATGACAGGACTCCAGAAAATTTTGCAAGAATTGCTGGCTACACCTCATGGATGAGAAGAGACAGGCAAGGGCAAGGATGTGGTGTTGCTGTGTGCTTCTCTAAAAGTGTTCATGCCCAGCACATAGATGTTGCCACCCCTACACATCTTGAAATGATGTTCTTCAAGCTCTGTATAAACACTAGTACCTCTGTACTAGCATGTGCAATGTACAGACCTCAGTGGCAACATGCAGACCCTATCAACTTCCTAATGGAAAATATTGACTCCCTTCTGCTACAACACAACTGTCAACATATTATAATTGTTGGTGACCTCAACCAGCACCTTATACAGAGGGACTTTGATGACCTTCTTGCAGTGTTTGACATGAGAAACTTTGTTGATTTCCCTACTCATATCTCTGGCTCCTCCCTTGACCCAGTAGTGAGTGATCTGGCAGAAGGCATAGTCACTTGTCAACCCCTCGGGTACGTTGGATCGTCTGACCACAAGGCTGTTTTTACCACACTTAAGATCCCAACAGAACGAGGTGAGGAGTCCACACGCACAACCTGGCTATGGGAAAGAGGTAATTGGCCAGCCCTTTGCTCTGAGCTCGCCACCACCGACTGGAATGCTCTTCTCCAGGGGGATGTTGACAACCAAGTGAAAGCCTTCACTGGACACATCCTTAATCTGCAACAAGAACACATTCCTCACCGGCAATATGTGACAAAGCCTACAGATCAGCCTTGGTTTGGCTTTCGTTGTAGAGAGGCTGCTACTGCTAAGTACAAAGCATGGCGAAGGTATAAGAGACATCCTACCACCTATAACAGGAACTTGCACATGCAAGCCTGTAGGCATATGGGTGATGTTCAAAAGTGGGCCATTGCTAAATGGGAGTTGGACACTAAAAGAAAGTTAGCATCAGGTAGGGTAGGCTCCAAAACCTGGTGGTCCCTGGTCAAGGACAGACAAGGTTATCTGCCTGATGAACTTATTCCACCTCTAAATCGACAGGATGGGACCACCTCTACTAGTAGTCAAGAGAAAGCGGACCTCTTTGCTGAACACTTTGCTACCAAAATGCAAGTTCCTGATCCAGCAAGGGACCCTCCTTGGCTAGCTGCAAGAACTGTATCAAAACTGTCAGGGGTGACAATAAGGCAGGAGGAGGTGCATTTCCTTCTTAAATCACTTGACCAAGAAAAGGCTGTGGGCCCAGACAAGTTGAGCCCAAGATTGTTGAGAAGATGTGCAGACCAGCTAGCAGCACCTCTAACTGCATCTTTCAGCACTGCCTAGTACAGTGCAAATGGCCCTCTCCATGGAAAGAGGCAAATGTAGTCCCTGTTCACAAAAAGAAGAGCAGAGCAGAAATCAGCAACTACAGACCAGTGTCACTCCTGTCAATCACTGGTAAGATCCTTGAGACAATAATCTCAAGACAAATGACAGATTTTTTGACTACCACTCACTACTTTGTGATCGTCAATATGGCTTCAGGAAAGGTTACTCTGCTGCTGATCTGTTGTTAAACCTCTCCACTAAGTGGCACCAGTCACTGGATGAATCCAAAGTCAGCTGTGTGGTAGCACTGGACATTGCTGGCGCTTTCCGACCGGGTGTGGCACCAGGGCCTCTTAGCAAAACTTCAAGCACTGGGAATTGCAGGCTCTACGCTATGTCTCCTCAGTGATTACCTTCATGGTAGATCTCAAGTGTAGTCCTCAATGGAACGGAATCAGCAAGACATCCTATTGAAGGGGCAAGCGTTCCCACAAGGAAGTGTGCTGGGTCCACTGTTATGGAATGTCTACTTCAACGACCTTCTTCATCTCATCCCAGAATCACATGCATATGCAGACGACTGTACACTGACATTCACTTATCCAAGAGAAGAAATGCCAGCTGCTCTAAGCTACATCAATCACCAGCTGAGAGCTATATCAGCTTGGGGAAATAGATGGCAAGTAACATTTGCACCTGAAGCGCAAATGATGATCGCTCTAGGCACCATGATGGTAATGCTGGTGCAGTAGTAAGGATGAATGGGAGGATGTTGGCACCTGGAGAAGAATTGATATCCTGGGGTGGAAACTGACTCCAACTAACCATGAAGAACCATGTTGTAAATCTTGCAAACAAGGCAGCCAGGAAGCTTACAGCACTTCGCGTATCTCGCATCTGCTTGACAGTAGGGGTTGCAAGATACTGTCACGAAGGCACAAGCGCTCCACACCTTCAGTATGCTCCACTTTCTTGGTTTGCCTGTCCCCTCTCATCTCGACTGCTTGACAGAGTAGAGAACAGAGCAAGACGTCTCATCTCTCGCCTGGACCCATCCTGGATGGATCTGTCATTTCAGCAGAGCCTTCAACATAGGAGGGATGTGGGTGGCCTTACTGTTATGTACAAGGCCAATATTGTCAAAATACCACACTTGGATCCACTTCGAGGACAGCTGAAACAAGCTTTTATGCCACAAGACGGGCAGAAAGCAGCAACTTCACTCTGGCTGTACCCTTCTCCAGAACATCACTCCATCTGAGATCATACATACCCAGGATGACTCGAGTATGGAACACATTCGTTCAGCATAATGATGTCAACGAGATAACGCAGTTGATCAAATGAAAATGCTGGCCCACAGATGGCTCCAACTTCATCCTGTTCCCTACTTGTATGTCTCATAACAATAAAAATGCTTTCAAATGAGCTGATGTAGGTAACAGCTCTTAGCTTGTCAATAAAGTTAGGAATCCTTAACCTGTAAATAGCTTGTCAATAAAGCTAGGGATCCTTAACCTTGTCAAACCATGTGTGAGAGGAGAGGAGGAGAGAGAGAGAGAGAGAGAGATAGAGAGAGAGAGAGAGAGAGAGAGAGAGAAAGAGAGAGAGAGAGAGAGGGAGAGAGAGTGAGAGAGAAGAGAGAAGAGAGGAGAGAGAATTGAGGAGAGAGAAGAGAGGAGAGAGAAGTGAGGAGAGAGAAGAGAGGAGAGAGAAGAGAGGAGAGAGAAGAGAGGAGAGAGAAGAGAGGAGACAGGAGAGAGAAGAGAGGAGACAGGAGAGAGAGGAGACAGGAGAGAGAGGAGAGAGAAGAGAGGAGAGAGAAGAGAGGGGACAGAGAGAGGAGAGAGAGAGGAGAGAGAAGAGAGAGGAGAGAGAGAGGAGAGAGAGAGGAGGGAGGAGAGAGGAGGGAGGAGAGGAGGAGAGAGAAGAGAGGAGAGAGAAGTGAGGAGAGAGAAGAGAGGAGAGAGATGGCTCCAACTTCATCCTGTTCCCTACTTGTATGTCTCATAACAATAAAAATGCTTTCAAATGAGCTGATGTAGGTAACAGCTCTTAGCTTGCCAATAAAGTTAGGAATCCTTAACCTGTAAATAGCTGTCAATAAAGCTAGGGATTCTTAACCTTGTCAAACCCTGTGTAAAAAAAAAAGAGAGGAGAGAGAGAGGAGAGAGAGAGGAGAGAGAGAGGAGAGAGAGAGAGAGAGAGAGAGAGAGAGGAGAGAGAGGAGAGAGAGAGAGGAGCATAAACACTAGTACCTCTGTACTAGCATGTGCAATGTACAAACCTCAGTGGCAAAATGCAGATCCCATCAACTTCCTAATGGAAAATACTGACTCCCTTCTGCTACAACACAACTGTCAACATATCATAATTGTTGGTGACCTCAACCAGCACCTTATACAGAGGGACTTCGATGACCTTCTTACAGTGTTTGACATGAGAAACTTTGTTGATTTCCCTACTCATATCTCTGGCTCCTCCCTTGACCCAGTAGTGAGTGATCTGGCAGAAGGCATAGTCACTTGTCAACCCCTCGGCTATGTTGGATCACCTGACCACAAGGCTGTTTTTACGACGCTTAACATCCCAACAGAAAGAGGTGAGGAGTTCACACGCACAACCTGGCTATGGGAAAGAGGTAATTGGCCAGCCCTTCGCTCTGAGCTCGCCACCACCGATTGGAATGCTCTTCTTCAAGGGGATGTTGACAACCAAGTGAAAGCCTTCACTGGACACATCCTTAATCTAAAACAAGAACACATTCCTCACCGGCAATATGTGACGAAGCCTATGGATCAGCCTTGGTTTGGCTTTCGTTGTAGAGAGGCTGCTACTGCTAAGTACAAAGCATGGCGAAGGTATAAGAGACATCCTACCACCTATAACAGGAACTTGCACAGGCAAGCCTGTAGGCATATGGGTGACGTTCAAAAGTGGGCCATTGCTAAATGGGAGGTGGACACAAAAAGAAAGCTAACATCAGGTAGGGTAGGCTCCAAAACCTGGTGGTCCCTGGTCAAGGACAGACAAGGTTATCTGCCTGATGAATTCATTCCACCTCTAAATCGACAGGATGGGACCACCTCTACTAGTAGTCAAGAGAAGGCAGACCTCTTTGCTACCAAAATGCAAGTTCCTGATCCAGCAAGGGATCCTCCTTGGCTAGATGCAAGAACTGTGTCAAAACTGTCAGTGGTGACAATA
>NW_027195229.1:60000-122500 GCF_038502225.1 Cherax quadricarinatus
GTCAGTCAAGTGATTCAGTAAGTCAGTCAAGTGATTCATTAAGTCAGTCAAGTGATTCATTAAGTCAGTCAAGTGATTCAGTTATTCAGTCAAGCAATTCAATAAGTTAGTCAAGTTATTCAGTAAGTCAAGTCATTCGGTAAGTCAGTCAAGTCGTTCAGTAAGTCAGTCAAGTGATTCAGTAAATCAGTCAAGTGATTCAGTAAGTCAGTCAAGTCATTCAGTAAGTCAGTCAAGTGATTCATAAAGTCAGTCAAGTGATTCAATAAGTCAGTCCAGTGATTCAGTAAGTCAGTCCAGTGATTCAGTAAGTCAGTCAAGTCATTCAGTAAGTAAGTCTAGTCATTAAGTCAGTCCAGTGATTCAGTAGGTCAGTCCAGTGATTCAGTAGGTCAGTCATGTGATTCAGTAAGTCAGTCAAGTGATTCAGTTCAGTCAGTCAAGTCATTCAGTAAGTCAGTCAAGTCATTCAGTAAGTCTGTCAAATCATTCAGTAAGTCATTCAGTAAGTCAGTCATTCAGTCAGTAAGTCAAGTAAGTCACAAACTTATGTTTACCTCTTTTTTATGTGTAGAAATTAACACTTCATTATGGCCACATTATGTCTTGTCTAATATCTTTGTTTCCTTCGTTAATTCTAAGACTTAAATGTTTACACCTTTTCTTGCCACTTTGAGAAACACTAATACATTTACTGGGTGTCATGACTGCTTGGCAGATACAGGATATAGCAATTAAAAGACCAAAACACAATTCACAATCACAAGCTTGTAGCAGAGATGTTGGACTGGACACGTATGAAGTACGAATGCTTTGATGGTGGTGTGGCGTCGGAGGGGGTGGCTGGGGATGGCAGGAGGTCTCCCCAGCTGAACCACAACAAGGCAGCCGCTTGAGGGAAAGGGAAGTTTTTTTTTCATTCCCGCAAACTGAACCGTGTTAAATTCATCATACGACGTGTTACATAAAATTGTGCTGCAATTCTTCAATCGTGCTATGCCCAAATCGTGCCAAATAAACTCATGCTAAGTGATGGTCTACTGTATTATTGAGTACATATTTTCTTTGGTGTTGAACTATAGAAAATGTTATTCTTTCCGACACTCCAACAAGACGACTGGAAGAGCATCTTATATTTGCATTAATTTCTTCTACAGTGGAGTGTATTTATCATGCTTATATGTTACGTAGCCTAGGTAGTAGGCTGGTAGACAGCAACCACCCAGGGAGGTACTACCGTCCTGCCAAGTGAGTATAAAACGGAAGCCTGTAATTGTTTTACATGATGGTAGGATTGCTGGTGTCTTTTTATTCTGTCTCACACATGCAAGATTTCAGGTAAATCTTGTTACTTCTACTTACACTTAGGTCACACTACACATACATGTACAAGCATATATATACACACCCCTCTGGGTTTTCTTCTATTTTCTTTCTAGTTCTTGTTCTTGTTTATTTCCTCTTACCTCCATGGGGAAGCGGAACAGAATTTTTCCTCCGTAAGCCATGCGTGTTGTAAGAGGCGACTAAAATGCTGGGAGCAAGGGGCTAGTAACCTCTTCTCCTGTATATATTACTAAATGTAAAATTAGAAACTTTCGTTTTTCCTTTTGGGCCACCCCGCCTTGGTGGAATACAGCCGGTGTGTTGAAAGAAGAAAGATGTTACATAGCATGTTTATATAATTTTGAAACAATATCATAGATGAATTAATGAAAATGTGTATATTAACATAATATACAACATTTTATGTGCCTCATTGATTATTACTATTATAATTATTATCATTATCGATATGGCTTCTTCGAGACTAATAAGACGCTCTTACTGATTTTAATCCTTAAACTGTCCAAAAGTAGATCTACGTTCACCTGTGTAGCACTCCAAATACAGGTCTCCCTCAACATTCGCGAGGGTTAGGGGATCAAGAGCCTCGCGAATGTTGAAAAATCGTGAATGTTTGGTGCCCCAATATATTGTAGGGAAATATAATACAATACTGCTTCCTTAACTTGTTGAACCATGAACAATCATAAAATACATGAAAATGTCGTAAATTGTACTAAATACATACATATTATGGTTTAATAACTTGTATGTTATTAAATACCACTGCCTCCACCACTGCCTCAACCACTGCGAGTCCCTACTACCCTCCTTCCGACCCCCGCAACTGGCAGCCAGCCCTCCCACCAATGTGTGGTGAGTGTTTTGCTTGTTCATTATTTGCTATTAAACTACAGTATAAATAATGTAAACCCATTTATAACTGCATATTGGAATGGCTATTCGGACAGGTATTGGACGGTGACATCATGTGTTTACTCTTGAACACAGCAAAGAATCAAACATTTCTGCTACTGCTAATAATAACAACAGTAGTAGTAATAATAATAATAATAATAATAATAATAATAATAATAATAATAATAATAATAAATACGACAGAATTGAGGAAGGAAATTGTACAAAAATACGAAGGTTGAAGCAATGGTGGAGGGAGTGGTTGACACATCGTCAGTGTGGCTTTGTTTATGCTGGAGTGAGCATTAGTCTCAGTGCTCTTCCAAACATTTCACAATAATTCATTGTGTTTGGTGCTTGTAGATTGAGTGCAACTGGAGTGGTAGAGGCAGTGGTAGAGGAAGTGGTAGAGGCAGTGGTTGAGGCAGTGGTTGAGGCAGTGGTTGAGGCAGTGGTTGAGGCAGTGGTTGAGGCAGTGGTATTTCATAACATACATGTTAATAATAATAATAATAATAATGATACATGTTATTAATAATAACATGTACTATTATTATTAATAACATACATGTTATTAAATACCACTGCCTCAACTGCTGCCTCTACCACTGCCTCTACCATTGCCTCAACCGCTGCCTCAACCGCTGCCTCAACCGCTGCCTCAACCGCTGCCTCAACCACTACCTCAACCACTGCCTCAACCACTGCCTCACCCATTGCCTCACCCACTGCCTCAACCGCTGCCTCAATCACTGCCTCAACCACTGCCTCAACCGCTGCCTCAACTGCTGCCTCAACCGCTGCCTCAACTGCTGCCTCAACTGCTGCCTCAAACACTGCCTCAAACACTGCCTCTACCACTGCCTCTACCACTCCAGTCACACTCAATTTACAAGCACCAAACACAAAGAATTATTGTGAAATGTTTGAAAGAGCACGGAGGCTAATGCTCACACCAGCATAAACAAAGCCACACTGATTATGTATCAACCACTCCCTCCACTATTGCTTCAACCCTCGTATTTTTGTACAATTTCCTTCTTCAATTCTATCGTATTTATTATTATTATTATTATTATTACTATTGCTATTATTAGCAGTAGCAGAAATGTTTGATTCTTTGCTGTGTTCAAGAGTAAACACATGATGTCACCATCCAATACCTGTCCGAATAGCCATTCCAATATGCAGTCATGAATGGGTTTACATTATTTATACTGTAGTTTGATAGCAAATAATGAACAAACAAAACACTCACCACAGTGGGGGGAGGGCTGGCTGCCAGTTGCGGGGGTCAGAGGGAGGGTAGTAGGGACTCGCAGGTGGCAGGAAACTTAAATATGATTTGGTGGCTGGGATTTTGGCGGTTGGGAATTCGCAAATGTGTGAAGCCTGCAAAAGTTGAAAATGGGAATCTTGAGGGAGACCTGTATTTTGAGGAGGAAAAAAAAAAATTTTTTTTTTAACCTTTTCAAGGTTGACAGGCCCTCTCCCAGACTTGTTCTCAGGGTCGAGAAATTAAAAAAAAAAAAAAAAAAAAAAAAAAAAAAAAATTTCTTATGAAAGTTTTTTTTTTTTCTAAAAATTAGAGGCTAAAAAAAAATAATTTTGCCATCAATACCTACTGAGATATGGAGGCGTCAAGTTGACAGAAAATGAGCCGCATGTGCATCATCACCGACTGCCGGTCACCTGGTAATTTTTTATTTACTTTTTTTTTTCTACTTTTTTTCTATTATTATTTATTATTTTTTTTTTCAAGTAACTTTTATAGCCTGTGAGACCAATATGAGTAATGTTTTGAAAGTTTTTTTTCTTTCTTTACTACACAAACTGCACAAACGCTGTTGTCACTATACTGTTTACAAAACTTGTTTACACAAACGAACGATATAAAATGTTGTTTATTACTATTTTTCTATATTTTATACACACATATACAGTCACAGGACATGTTTCTACAAGTTCTGCAGCCAGTGGAACTCTTTGAAACATGGTGTCATGCACAGTGGTGTTTTACACTCCTCACACATAAAACGAGTGTTTCTGCGTTGTCGTGGGCGTTTCACTAAAATTCCCAGGTCTTTTACGAGTTCCTTTCATTCTATTTGGTGACCCTCTTGAGTTTTGTATACAGTGTTCCTTTTGAGTTATTCATTCTTTCCATACATAAGCAGCTGGAACTTATCACCATTGAATGTCATGTTGTTCTCCACTGCCCACTGGAAAACCCTGCTTATGTCTTCCTGTACTTTTTCAGTGTCCTCTACTGTAGTGACTTTCATGCTTATTTTAGTGTCATCTGCAAATGATGATACAAAAGTGCGCTGGGTGTTTTTATCTATGTCTGCCATGAGGATGAGAAACAGTAAAGGTGCCAGGACAGTGCCTGGGGCACTGAGGTTTTTGACTTCACTGATGATGGATCTTGCCCTGTACAATACTACTTTTTGTGTTGTGTGTATTAGGAACCCGAAAATCCATCTGCCTACCTTTCCCGTAATGCCTATGGCCCTCACTGCATGATCACATTTGTCAAACGCCTTTGCATAACCTGTGTAAATCACATCTGCATTTTGGTCATCTTCCAATGCCTCCATAATTTTGTTATAATGGTTCAGCAGCTGTGACAGGCATGATCGGCCTGCTCTGAAACCATGCTGGTTCGGATTATGCTGGTTGTGATGGTCCACGAAATTTGTAATCTGCCGTCTCATCACTCTTTTGAAAATTTTTATGATGTGAGAATTAGGGCTACTGGTCTGCAATTTTTAGCTAGTGCTCTAATATCCCTCATATGCAAAGGAGCTATGTCTGCGCTCTTTAAGGCCTCCGGTATTTCACCTAGATCTAAGCTCTTCCGCCAAAGAATATTGAGGGTTCGTGCTAATGGTACTTTGCACCTCTTTATAGAGTATTCCATGAATCTGGTTCAGGTGCTGAGTGAGTGGACATGTTGTCCATTTCTTTTTCAAAATCTATGGGATTTGTACTAATGTCAGTTAGTTGGTCTGCATGGCCGTCTGCTGGGGTGAAAAATATTTCTGCATTTTCTACCTTGCTGTCATTTAGTGGGTTGCTGAACACTGACTCATAATGTTCTTTTAGGATTTCACTCATTTCCTGTTCATCGTCAGTATACAAATCTCCTCTCAATAATCTTCCAATTCAACAGTTAGTTCTTAGCATGCATTTTGCAGAGAAATAAAAATACAGTGGACCCCCGGTTAACGATATTTTTTCATTCCAGAAGTATGTTCAGGTGCCAGTACAGACCAAATTTGTTCCCATAAGGAATATTGTGAAGTAGATTAGTCCATTTCAGACCCCCAAACATACACGTACAAACGCACTTACATAAATACACTTACATAATTGGCCGCATTGGGAGGTGATCGTTAAGCGGGGGTCCACTGTATTTTGGGCTTCTTGCAATATCCTGTATGGCCTATTGTTCCCTTTGAACTTCTTCTGTGAGGTATAACATCCTAAGTTTTTGCTCTAATTCAGTGACCTCTCGGCTAAGACTATCTTTTCTCTGTTGCAGCATACAAGTATGTGTGTTTTTAAGCAATTTAGTAACCCGTTTTCTCTTCTGTACCATCTCCTATGATCTCTCTCTATATCTGATCTTCTTCTAGGTTTCCTCAATGGTACCTGCTTCTAACATTAGTGATGCAGTTCCCTAACTCTGAGTTAATACAGTAGGGCCCCACTTATATGGCGGGTTAGGTTCCAGGCTGTCGCCGGAAAGCAGACATCGCCGGAAGGCAGAACGCCATTTTTTCCATTTATAAATGCATATAAATGCCAGACAGCAAGTTTACACTAAATTATACTAAGTTAGTAATAGAACTAGGCATTAACCCTTTGACTGTCGAAAGGCCCAATCCTGAAGTGTCTCCTGGTGTCGCAAAATATTAAAAAAAAAAAAAAAAATTTTTCTTATGAAAATGTTAAGATTATTTTTCTGATTGTTTTAGTCCCCCCAAAAAAATTTTCCCATCAGTACTTACCGAGATATAGAGTCCTGAAGTTTGCTGAAATTGATCTGCGAGCGGCAACAGCGGAGACTGCCGCTCACCCGGTAAACTCTGATTTACTTGTATTCGATGGTTTCTTGTTTTTTTCACTACTTTATTTTTTCACATAACTTTTGTGGCCTGTGAGACCAAATTAATGTGCAATGTTCAAATATACACTCGTTGAATGTAACACAATTATAGCAAAAACACTCATATCATTATAATGTTGCTAAAACTTGTTTACACAAACAAACAATGCAAACAAATGTTTATTATGATTGTTTTATAATATATATACATATGTACAATCACTGGACACTTTTCTAGAAGTGCTACAGCTTGTGGAATTTTTTGAAACATGGGTATAAGCACAATGGTGTCTTACACTCATCACACATAAAACGAGTGTCTCTGCGTTTTTGTGGGCGTTTTGTGGTATGTCCACAGACAAAACACCTCTTCTGAGCATTTTTCTTGGCAGTAGTAGCAAGTAGTGGTATGGGGTAGTGATCACCAGGCCTCAGACGAGAGGACATGTGTTGATAATTTCGTGGGCGCTGGTCTATTGCAGGTGTTGTTTCTTGGTACTTGAATATTATCTGTCTGATGACTGACAAACAAAATTCACCATATTTGGGTTTCTTCTTGGTCTTCAACTTATACATATTATAAGCATTCAGCATGGAAATGTCAAGAAGATGGAAAAACAGTTTTATGTACCACTTATAACTCTTGCGAACACAGTCAGCAAACTCAATCTGCATGTCACATTTGTCCACTAAGCACATATTGAGGTTGTAATCCATCAGAGCTGCAGGTTTTACAATGGGTTCATTGGTCTTTCTATTCTGCTCGCCAGTGTCTACCATTTCGTGTCGGTGAACTGATGTCAGCAGTGTGACATCACGTTTGTCATGCCACCGAAATGCCATGATGTCATTGGCAGCAAACGCCTGCACTTCACCTCTACGACTGCCAGCATTGAACCTAGGCATATGTTTACGATTTCTACGCACTGTGCCACACACATCTGTCATGTTCACTCGCAAGAAATCACTGAGTATAGGGCTTGTATACCAGTTGTCAGTATATAAAGTATGCCCCTTACCAAGATATGGCTCCATCATTGTTCTAACCGCATCACCAGAGATACCCAGTAACTTTCTGGTATCTTCCGTTCTTTTACCGCCAGTGTACACAATTATATCCAAAACCAGACCAGTTTTGCAATCACACAGTACAAATAACTTTATACCAAAGCGTTTCCTCTTGCTTGGTATATACTGCTTGAATGAGAGTCTTCCTTTGAACAAAATCAAAGACTCGTCAATAACAAGCTTCCTGAAGGGATAAAAATACATACAGCACTTTTGTTTCAGGTACGTAAACACACGTCTGATCTTATATAACCTGTCACTTCTGTCAGGCCTGGTTTTGTCTGAAAAGTGTAACATACGTAACAGTAACACAAATCTATTCACTGGTATAATGTCACTGAAAGCAGGGGTTGAAATCAGGCGGTCTGTCGCCCAGTATGTGTTGACACTATGCTTATACACATGTGGCATAAGCATTATTGTGGCAAAGAACAGATACATCTCTGCCACAGTTGTGTCCTTCCACTGGTGTAGGCGTGATCTTGGTGACAGAATAGTGTTTGCCATGGTGTACTCATAGTATGTATTGCTTTCCCTGACAATAATGTCCATCAGGGGTTCATCGAAGAACAACTGAAAGCATTCCAGTTCAGTGGGATTGTTCCCAAGTGTACATGATGGCCGTATTCCACTTTGTCCTCCATCAAAGTCATGGGGATTGGGAACAAACTCGTCATCTTGCTGCCAATCCCAGATGCAGTCAGCTGGTGTGTTCTGGATATTGTAATGTGGTTGTGGTTGTGGTTGTGGGAGTGTGGGGTCGGGTGAGGCTGGTTGTAGTTGTGCAGGGTCAGCAGCGCGGGTAGTAGCGTGGCCTGCTGCTGGTGTCACATGACTCATGCCACCATCACTATCACCACCACCGCCTGCTGCCTCACTTGCATCATTGATACCCATCGTAACAATATCGTCATCTGCACTATCAGGACGTGGTGTAGGGCCACGGGATGTGCTCCGAGATGTACTCCTTCCTCTTGGAAGAGCATATGGCACACTACCAGACTGCATGCAACTTCATATATACTGCCGCTTCACTGGGGAATATTCACCCTCACTGTCAGAACTAGAACTGCTTTCAATAACCTTGAAATCACTATCACTTGCACTGCTCACATGAGTCTTGTACATGGGCAAATAGTTTTCTCTTTCGTCCTGGTACAGGTGAACATGAACGAGCCGGCCCATCACCAGAGGTGGAAGGTTGTGGGTCATCTGGGTTTTCATCACTAATTATGTTATCCTGGGTAATTTTTTCAGTCACACCCACTTCAAAACCAGGGAATTCACTTTCACTGACACTATCATCACTGTTTGAGCTATCACTTGGGAACAAAAGACCTCCAATCCACCGAGGAGTGAGGAACTTCTTACCGCGAGGAATGGTGAAAATGGACTACCAAGATGGCGTTCCCACAATGCACCGCTGAGTCCCAGATTTTTTTCACAGGGTGCACACCAACCACTGAGACCCATTCTCTTTCGTGTAGGCCTACCGGCCCTCTCCCGCTTGATTTGAAGCCGCTAGAATTTATGCGTATAGATAAGTCAAACACGGTATCTCCCATGACGTATATATACGACCGCGACAGTCAAAGGGTTAAAAACACACAAAGTAAAATACATTCACAGTACATTCATTATTTATCTTAAAGTATTTGTAATCTTAATGTACGGAGAGAAGTGAGTAGTACTTCTTTGTAGGAAGTCAGGTGTAGGTAACCCTGGCTCCCCGTCTCATACTTAATATACGATATTTAAAACATCCCAGAGAGGTAAAATACACATACAGTACACTCACTATTTACCTTAAAATATGTGTAGTCTTAATATAGGAAGAGAGGTGAGTAGTATTTATTTGTAGGAAGTCAGCGTAGGTAGCAGGTAGGTGTAGCCCAGGCAGGCTACACCTACCGGCTACCTACACTGTGGCCCAGAGCCATATTATTAGCATCAACATACCTTGTTCACTGAATTTAACCCTTAAATGGTCCAAACATATATATACGTTTTTTCAACATCTGAAAGTATGTAAAAAAATGTAGATCTTTTTTTTTCTGTTTTACATGTGAAAACGTGTAAAAAAACTTTTATCTACATTTTTTTTGTTATATTTGAAAATATGTAAAAAAAAGTAGATCTACTTTTGTAGCACTACGAATTTGAACGTCGATCTGTTTGGACCGTTTAAGGGTTAATCGTTTCTTACATCTACCTTTAGATGCCATCATAAACGAAGGGAGAAGTAATGAATAATTCATGCCGAAAATTGTAAACACAAGCAGAGTGGGGGAGTGGCTGGGCCAAACGCAGATTCATACACGTTTTCTCTGGTGACTGAGCAGAGAAAACGTAATGTTGTCCCTCCGCCCGGCTACCACACAGGTCCACAAGTATTATTATCAGAGCATATATAAAATATGCAATAAATGCCAGACAACAAGTTTACACTAACTTATATTAAGTTAGTAATAGACATAGGAAAAAAAAAAAGGCAAGCTACACACAGAGTACATTTATTACTTACCTTAAAATATTAATATTAATAATGTGTGAGAGGTGAGTGGCAGGGTATTTATTGAATAAAATGAGAATGGCACACCATCATCCTCTAACTTGGCACTTAAAGCAAGAGGCTTATGACTCTTCTTTTTATCACAGCTAAGCTTAGACGCCGTCGTCAATGAGAGTTAACGAAAGAGTAAACGAGACAGAGAACGAGATACAGAGCTCAGACAATGTAAGAATACAAACTGAACAGGTAGTGGGTGATCACTTGGTCAGGCGAAATAAATGCGTATTAATATGGGTTTACTTTTAGTTCATTCACGTACGTTTGTAAGAGTTTGTAAAACATTTACCTCAATATTTTTTTATCACAATAATAATTACCTTACAATACAAATACTTTTATATTGTGTACAAGTTGTACAAGTTAGTACAAAACATACAAGCAGCAACACACCCTTTTTAGAGTGAATAAAGATATTATTATTATCATAAAAAGCACTAAACCTACAAGGGTTGTGAATTGCTATATATAGAATGAAGGCATATGATAAGAATATTTTTCTACAGTTATCCCCCCAGTTTGACTAGAGAAAACGTAATTCTTCCGACACTACCTACAGAGCCACTTTGTAAACAAATCTCATATTTACGTCAATTTTTATTCTGTGAGTGTATGTATCATGTTTAAATGCTATGTAATGGGTTTTATATATAATTTTGAGGAAAATATCATTGATGGATTAATGAAAATGCCTATATTAATGTAAAATAAGACATTTAGTGTGCCCAAGAGTGATTATTATTACATAGTACTGGCATCATGAATAGAGAGACTCTTAGCAATTTTAATGTGTACCTGCACACCAGCACAGTGTGTAAGTATATTTAGGTACAGGTACACGTAAGTATAATTATCAGAGTACATATAAAATACGCAGTAACTTTAAAACGCTTGAAATTTTGGAAAGATTCCTGACATAATAGATGTGGTCACGGAGAATGTAAATAAACCGGGTGGGGCGCGCCGTATTCGAAAGACCGCTTGCCATATAGCAAATTTTGGTCATAATTTGACATCGCCATATTAGCGGAACTCCCTAAGGCAAAATGCCATAAAGCGGGGCCCTACTGTACTTGTTTGTACTTGTATGATGTTGTGATCAGAGTATATTGTTTGTGTAACTGTTATGTCTCTGATTAGCTCCTCATTGTTTGTGATTATCAAATCCAAGGCATTTTTATTTCTACTGGGATCAATTATCTGTTGATTCAATGAGTACTTTTCACAAAGTCTCATTAGTCCCCTGGTATGTGCCTGTTGAGCCAGGGTGCTTCCCAGAGATATTTCTGGTATAACATTGTGTTGCGCCATCTTCAATTTAAAATTTTTTTTTTCAACATGTTGGCCATCTCCCTCCGAGGCAGGATGACCCAAAAAGAAAGAAAATCCAAAAAAAGAAAATACTTTCATCATTCAACACTTTCACCTCATTCTCACATAATCACTGTCTTTGTGGAGGTCTCAGTAGTAGTAACCAGTTACCAGTAACCAGTGTACCAGTAGATGACTCACTACCAACCGTCTCTGCCTGAGTCACTGTCTGTATTCATATTGTGCTGACCACAGCAGTATTCAAAGACCCCCTCACATATGGGTACTGTGGGCGGCCAGTCAGTCATACGAGAGTGAGCAAGGAGATAGGCAGGCTGTTGGGCGCTCCCCACATTATCTGTAATTATACGTACTACCAGCCTACGTGAGTATTACTTTACCCTATCCACGTATCGAACTCCCACATGATAAATGGTGGCACCGGTGTGGAGCGTGGATTTAAGTTTTTACGGGTAATTCAAGACGTTAGAAGACTGTTTGTGAGTAGCCGGCAGGGTCAAAGGTGAACTGTCTCACCCACCAGCTACCCGCTCCCCTCACAACCTCTACCTCCAGCCTGCAAGCCTGTTGCAGCCGTTTCAAGCTTCCTGGCTTAGTTCGTGTGCTAATTGCTTCAATCTCCGAGGGGTTGACCCGGATTTTGCAATTAAGCCAGTCAGTAAGCCAGACTGTGGAAGTGAACGCTAGTCAGCCTATCATCCAGCCTGTCTCCTGTCATCCACCTGCTCCTCCGTGCTGTGTGCATCGTTACACGTCTTCCAGTCAGCCATTCTCGTGGGTTAAGCCAGTCAGCCAACCCAGCTTCTAACCCAGCTGAGAGAGAGAAGTAAGCCACGCAGTAAGAAGTAAGCCAAGTTCCTCTGAAGTATTGTCTATATCGCTTTGTGCTTGGATGCTAAGAGTGAATTTCACCATCCCTGTGGCATAGTGGCTTATCAAGCCACCTTCGTGGGTAGAGTGGAGTGCGCGCCAGAGCGCCAGCGAGAGTCACCTCACCCACCGCTATACACTCTCCCTCCACCAACCCACCACCAACCACCCACCACCAGCCACCCACCTCATCTACCTGTGGTTGTTTGCACCCTTGTACCGGGTCCTAATACTGTTTTGGCTCACATAATTGGTCAAGAGATGTAGCTGAGCACCAACGATAAAGCCAATTATGCGAGTTCACCGAGAAAGCGCATTTCTTCACGACGACAGTGTGAGTGTCGGCGTCATCACCGCGCAGGACAACCTTCCTCATCACCAGTCATCACCGTCGACTACTACAGACTTCAGTGATAATTTTCTGTTTAGAGACATTTTTCTTGCATTTAAAGACATTTGCATGTGTGAGACATTTATAGTGAATTTCTTGTGTACTCTAAACCTTGTGTTTTTAGTGTAGACTCGGTGTTTCTTTGACTCGTTATTTTTACCATATTTTTCAGTGTTTTCGCTCATCTTATATTTTTATCTGTGTTTGTTTTTATGCTACTCTCTGTCTGTAGTAAGTATTATTGTGTAGTGTACCAGTCAGTCACTCTGTGTGAAGTGATTCATTTTTTTATCGTGTATTCTTTCACCGTTGTATTCTCCAGTAATTGTCATTGTATTTCATGCAGTGATATTCACCCCAGTATACCAAATTATCCATTTATTTCTATGTGTGTCTTTTTTCGTATGCCAGCAGTGTCTCATTCCTCTAATTTTTTCGCAGACTGTGTACCATTATTTTTGCCAGCAAATTTTTGTCGTATCAGTCACAGCAAGATTTTGTTGTAAGAATATACTAAAATAATGAATACGTGATTAAGTGTTGTGTGCCCTGCCACTGTAAGTGTTACACTACCCGTTTCGTTCCTTTGTTTTATTTTTATTCATATTTTTATCTTTCTTTGAACAAATTCACTCTTGATGCAATTTCAATTACTTTTAACGTAAAGTGTTTTCTTTACTCTGTTTGAGTAAATTGTTTTGTCTAATTTACAATTAAGAGTTAAAGTGTTCAATCAGTTTTTTCTTCATATTTTTATTTCATTATTTAACCTGAGTTTTCCCAGTGACACTTTATTACTGCAGTGATTATTTCTACACCTTGTTTTGTTGCACTTGTTCTGCAGTGAATTATTTTCTTTTATTGATATTTTTATGAATTATATTTTAATTCTGTTTATGCATTCTTAGAAAATACTTAAATTTCCCAGTTAACAATTTAGTAATTTTATTTTCTACTTTTTACATTGATTTAAAATTTTATTAATTAATTTCTTTATTAGCAAGAGTAAAGACAGCTCATTTTGCATTTAATTCAGTCTCCAGTAATATTTTTACTTGTATATTTCAATGTAATTTTTTTTTATCTTGGCCAATAGTCCTTCACATTGAGTTGTCCTTCCTCTTGCAGTGTATCTTAGACATTTTTTTATTACTTCTACAGAATTAGTTGCATCTCTTTTATTTAAATTCTAGCATTTTGTATCATTTTTATTGTTCATTATTTTTGCCTTATTTGTTCTCGTGCAACTTTGCCATTATGTCTCACATACCGTCAAGTGATACTTTAGTGAATGTCGACACTCAGACCTCTCAGGCTACTGTTGCCCCTGTCATCAGTCCTCACAGTTTCTTAGCGACTGACAGACCGACCCAAACACCGAGATACTATAGTTATACTCGTGATTCCCTTGATGCGTTATCTTTATTCAATGGCCATGTACATAGTCTTGAAGCATGGTTTGCGGCCATTCGTTCTCGTGCTGGTGCTCTAGTTGAAGGTCCTCCTTCAGAGGAAAGTCTTATCAGACTTGCTAAAGAAGCTCTTCATCGATCCCATGCTGCTGTTCACGTTGTTGATCTCCTTGATATGCGTGACTTCAGGAATCTTACTAAGTGGTCACAATATGAGGAACTGATTCGTTCTTTCCTTGTCCCAGTAAAAACAGTTGATCCATATGTTGTTCTTAGGGAACTAGTGAATGCTACACCCATGAGTAATGAATGACTTAAGAAATCGTAATGACACGATTGCAAATAAACCATACCCCCGGCCGGGATTGAACCCGCGGTCATAGAGTCTCAAAACTCCAGCCCGTCGCGTTAGCCACTAGACCAGCTAGCCACAATAAGATTCATCCAACTAGGTATATTTCTACACCATAGGAAAGTTAGCACAGGCACCTCTGTGACCACAAATGCAAGTTTTTACAGACGAATCTCCAGCTAGCGTGGCCGTGACGAACTCTAGCTCAAGTCCCTTCACTGCCGTCAACATGACTTAAGAAATCGTAATGACACGATTGCAAATAAACCATACCCCCGGCCGGGATTGAACCCGCGGTCATAGAGTCTCAAAACTCCAGCCCGTCGCGTTAGCCACTAGACCAGCTAGCCACAATAAGATTCATCCAACTAGGTATATTTCTACACCATAGGAAAGTTAGCACAGGCACCTCTGTGACCACAAATGCAAGTTTTTACAGACGAATCTCCAGCTAGCGTGGCCGTGACGAACTCTAGCTCAAGTCCCTTCACTGCCGTCAACATGACTTAAGAAATCGTAATGACACGATTGCAAATAAACCATACCCCCAACTAGGTATATTTCTACACCACTTGCATTTGTGGTCACAGAGGTGCCTGTGCTAACTTTCCTATGGTGTAGAAATATACCTAGTTGGATGAATCTTATTGTGGCTAGCTGGTCTAGTGGCTAACGCGACGGGCTGGAGTTTTGAGACTCTATGACCGCGGGTTCAATCCCGGCCGGGGGTATGGTTTATGAGTAATGAATCGTTGAGTGCATTTGCTGTTAGATTAGACAAACTTTTATCATCATTTATCAATGCTGTCCAGTCATCAGCTTTTCTCCCTGAAGAGGTTAAACCATTCACAGAACCGTTTGCTAAAATAGCAACTTTTGGAGCAATCAAGCCGTACACCTGCCATCTCTAGTTTGTATTAGTTGTATGTCGGGACGACATACGTTAGCGTCGCCGAGCTCTCAGTAGTAGTAACCAGTTACCAGTAACCAGTGTACCAGTAGATGACTCACTACCAACCGTCTCTGCCTGAGTCACTGTCTGTATTCATATTGTGCTGACCACAGCAGTATTCAAAGACCCCCTCACATATGGGTACTGTGGGCGGCCAGTCAGTCATACAAGAGTGAGCAAGGAGATAGGCAGGCTGTTGGGCGCTCCCCACATTATCTGTAATTATACGTACTACCAGCCTACGTGAGTATTACTTTACCCTATCCACGTATCGAACTCCCACATGATAGAGGCACCCAGATACAAAAGCTTAGAAGCATATATAAAGATATATAACATACCCCTGTAAACTGCCAATATTCCAAACCCCTCCTTTAAAGTGCAGGCACTGTACTTCCCATTTCCGGCTATATAAAAATAACTGGCTTTCCTGAATCCTTTCACTAAATATTACCCTGCTCACACTCCAACAGCTCACCAGGTTGCAAAAACCATTTGTCCCCCTCCCCTTCTATCTAACATGCTCACACGTACTTGCTGGAAGTCCAAGCCCCTTGCCCACAAAACATTTTACATGAAAGAGATTAAAATCTCCAAGGAGTAAAATATTTGGTGTGGGATTTTCTAGCCTATCCAGATAGCTATCTACCTTCCTTAACCCTCTGACTGTTTTGGTCGTATATATATACGCCTTACGAGCCACCGTTTTTTATGTATATATACACCTACCATGCGACTTACGACCTGCTCGACATACGACGACTCGACTTATGACCGTGTTTTTTATGCCAAATTTCTGGGAAATAAACAAGTGTTTGTGTTGTACACAGTGTTTATCCTAAACCTTACATAATAAAATACAGTACTAACAGCACAAAAAGTAAAGTAAAACATGAAATACCAAAATAAAACAATAAAATCATTACAAAAATGTTATGTTGATATTCAGTAGTAAAGTTCGATTTACGTCCATTTCAACTTACGACCGGTTTCTTGGAACCGAACTCGGTTGTAAGTCGGATGGTGGGTGAACTCATAAATTCTAGCGGCTTCAAATCAAGCAGGAGAAAGCTGGTAGGCCCACATGTGAGAGAATGGGTCTGTGTGGTCAGTGTGCACCATATAAAAAAAATCCTGCAGCAAGCAGTACAAAATGAGAAAAAAAAACTCCGGCTGTTTTTTTAATTAAAATGCCGACTTTGTGGTCTATTTTCGTATAGTATTTATGGTTGTATTCTCGTTTTCTTGGTCTCACTTGACTGAATGGAAAACATATTATAGAAATAGAGGTGATTTTGATTGGTTTTACTATGAAAAGAACCTTGAAATGGAGCACAAAGTAGGGAAAATATTTGATTTTTGCCAATGTTCAAAAGGAAACAAATGATGTCATTTTCCAATAAATGTCCAAGTAGCCATTCTAGTATGCAGCCATGAATGGGTTGACATTATTTATACAATTATTACAATATTGCAGTAGTCTGCATAACAGTAAATCTTCTATTTTTTGTTTGAATAAAAATTCAAAATAGAAAGCAAGAGTAATATCAGAGGGGCCTGTAGATATGCCTTATGGACAAAGAAAATGTTATTTTAGAGCCGGGAATGTCTGCATTGTTCATTCTGGACCCTATTTTGAAATTGTCCTATTACTTAATTTTCATGAAATTGGATAAATTGCAAATTTCTGACCACGTTATTGGGTAGTTGAAATCGGTGAATGTGCAGTTTCTTGTACTCAATCGATAGAAAATATTGAGTTCTAAACAAACAGCTATGAGTTTGGTCGACTGGAACACTGGAATTAGCCGAAAATAGGGCTCAAAGTGGGCGAAATCACCAATTCGTTAATATCACCGAAGTCACTAACTTCACGAGAACATAATTCTGTTAGTTTTCCATCAAATTTCGTTCTTTTGGTGTCATTACAATTTTGTGACACCAGGAGGCACCTCAGGATTTGGGGTTGCGACAGTCAAGGGCTTAACTGATCTGTGAATTCCTCAGCAGTTGCTTATGGTGGCTTGTATACTAGGATAATTACCAAATTCCTATTTTTCACTTTTATGCCAACGATTTTTACTATATCATTTGTAAAGTTCAGCACTTCTGTGCAACAGAAAGCATCTTTTACATAAAGTCCTACTTCTCCCTGGGACCTATTAATTCTGTCACATCTATACATGTTATAATTTTCTATCATTATCTCTCAGTCCAAAACATCCCTTGTATGTGTTTCTGTAAATGCTCCAAACATGGCATTCACTTCTGATAGGAGCCCACTGACATAACTAACTTTGTTTTTATTTGATTTCAGACCCTGAATATTTGCAAATATGAAGCAAGAATTACCAAGGGGGCAGTGTAATGTGGGAAATGTAAGAACAAGTACAGCCAGGGAGGCAGTGTAATGTGGGAAGTGTAAGAACAAGTACAGCCAGGGAGGCAGTGTAATGTGGGAAGTGTAAGAACAAGTACAACCAGGGAGGCAGTGTAATGTGGGAAGTGTAAGAACAAGTACAACCAGGGAGGCAGTGTAATGTGGGAAGTGTAAGAACAAGTACAGCCAGGGAGGCAGTGTAATGTGGGAAGTGTAAGAACAAGTACAGCCAGGGAGGCAGTGTAATGTGGGAAGTGTAAGAACAAGTACAGCCAGGGAGGCAGTGTAATGTAGGAAGTGTAAGAACAAGTACAGCCAGGAAGGCAGTGTAATGTGGGAAGTGTAAGAACAAGTACAGCCAGGGAGGCAGTGTAATGTGGGAAGTGTAAGAACAAGTACAGCCAGGGAGGCAGTGTAATGTGGGAAGTGTAAGAACAAGTACAGCCAGGAAGGCAGTGTAATGTGGGAAGTGTAAGGACAAGTACAGCCAGGGAGGCAGTGTAATGTGGGAAGTTTAAGAACAAGTACAACCAGGGAGGCAGTGTAATGTGGGAAGTGTAAGAACAAGTACAGCCAGGGAGGCAGTGTAATGTGGGAAGTGTAAGAACAAGTACAGCCAGGGAGGCAGTGTAATGTGGGAAGTGTAAGAACAAGTACAACCAGGGAGGCAGTGTAATGTGGGAAGTGTAAGAACAAGTACAACCAGGGAGGCAGTGTAATGTGGGAAGTGTAAGAACAAGTACAACCAGGGAGGCAGTGTAATGTGGGAAGTGTAAGAACAAGTACAGCCAGGAAGGCAGTGTAATGTGGAAAATATAAAGGCGAGTGTAGCCGTAGTAATTTTAAAACTTTTTGAAGAGACTTTCCAGGTGTCCAGCTGTATTATTATAACCTGAGTTGATTTTGTCAAATAAGTGACAAATGGTCTGATAGTTTAAATTTAAATGGGTGACATCTCTTTTCTTCAAGTAGTAGTTTTAATTAAAAATTAAATGTCAGTGCAGAGTGAAATAAATATCAGGCTATCATATAGTAAATATTTAATCTGATTCTGCCTGGCCTTTATTATAGGCCAAGTAGAGACTTGTCTACCGTAAGATATATTACCAGGAAAAATTTTTTCAATAAGACAATACTTAAAGCTAATAATAAAATACAATTTATGGGTAAATTATTATTGCATTAGTTTCCAAATTTAAACATGAAATAGGTTACCAATCTAAACTGGAATGGGATTCATTTATAAATTTTGTGTACCACAAGTAATTAGTATCACAAATGAACAGAGAATCAAAATTTATATTTGGGAAGCTGAGACAGGATTCAAATTGGGTCTCTTACAAAAATACTAATAGCCGGGGTACTGACAGTGTGCAACAAGACACCCGGTGCTGTAACAAACGAGGAACAATGGACTGTGCACTATGTTACAACTGCCTAAATATGTATTACATCAAAATATAAATATATAGTAACAAAATATATATTGCTGAAACAAAATTTTACTTGATACTGAGCATTCAGCAAGCCTTGCTTTTTTAATAAAGCAGCAAAAATTTTATAAGCAGATACTGGAAAAAAAGGTAATGAAAATTAGGATGAAAAGCGCGCAGTTATATAAGAGCTATATAAACATACTCACCTTGCTAGTGGAGTCTATGGAGGTACGCACTCCACCTGACCCAATAAGTGTGTCATCTAAAGGCAGGTCATCATTGAGGGGATCTCGGTCCTGTAGTAATACAAGATTAATACATTAATGCTACTATAATTGCACAAACACCTAGACAGCAAGAAAATCTAACACAATATTACACAAACTTGATATAAATTGGAAATATAGGCTGTAGTGACAGACAGATTTCTAAATGGATAAAGTGATATCTGAAAAACCTACAACATACGTCACAGACAGAAATGAAATATCATAATGAAAGAATAACTAACTGAGTCATCCACTGGCTCCCTCCTAGATCCCATTGTTCCTGGTATACATAAATGATTAACTGGAGGGGACAAACTAACATGTCTCACTCCTAGATCTCATTGTTCCTGGCGTACATAAATGATCAACTGGGAGGACAAACTAACACCGGAGGGGGGGGGGGGGGGACAAACTTTTCAGTGCAGAGGCCACATTCAGAAATTCACAAATTTAAAAGGATGCATAGTATATTAAGTAAAATAATTAATATTTAAAATAGCCAAAATAAAAGGCTTTTGAAGAAAAAAAAGCCATTTTTTAAAGTAGAAACTTCACATGAAACACATTTATTGAAAAACAAAGTAACTCAGTAAGTAACAGAACAAAGTCAATGAGAATGATGAATCTGACTGCAGTCATTTCCCAGTTTCTTAAAATTTGGTGTCAAGTTGCTTGTGCTGATCCTTAACACTGACTGAAGATTTGAGTCTGTGAGAAGTGATCTGTTTTTTGACCTGTTAACTTTCATTATAGAGAAAGTCTGCTCACAAATTTAAGTTGATGAAAACAACACAAACATCTTTCTTGCAAATTTTTTTTCAGATTCTGAAACTTTTCTGAGTGCAGAGATGCACTCAGTGTATGCCTTGATCTTGGCGGGCCGCATGAAAACCTTCGGAGGGCCACATGAAGCCCAAGGGCCATAGTTTGCCCACAGTTGAACTAACATGTCTCACTCCTAAATCCCATTGTTCCTGGTATATATAAATGATCAACAGGAAGGACAAACTAACATGTCACACTTCCTGGAAGATGTCAAATAATAACACACACAGATTATGACACTAGTAAATCGCATGAAGGCTTGGACCAGCTTCAACAATGGTCAAGCAAGTGTTCTTGCTGTGAAAAACACAGCAAGAATGCAGTAATAAAACTGAACACGTACAGTGGTACCTTGAATTTTCGAACAGCTCCCAATTCGAACAATTATTTAAGTGTATTTTTGTAAGTGCTTTTGTAAATGTATTTTGGGGGTCTGAAATAGACTAATCTAATTTACATTATTCCTTATGCAAACAAATTCGTTCGGTATCGGCACTCGAACAACCTTCTGGAACGAATGAAGTTCGTAACTCGAGGTACCACTGTACATTATGATTCAAACTGTTATTCACCAAATATGTAATACCACTCCTAAGGTATACAGCGCTGACAGTCTCCCACTACAGTAGGAAGACCCTAAAAAAGGAAACTCATTCACCATCATTCATACAACCACTATCTAACCAGAAGTGAATTGATATCACAATTCAGATGAGCCTGCAACATCCCAACCCCCTTCTTCAGAGAGCAGGCAGTGTCTTATCCATCTCCACACAGGTAACCTGAAGAGATTCAGGGAAAACTGCTAACCAGTTTCCCAAGTTTCTAAGATCAAATTTTTCAGCAAAAAATTGAAGGGTCCACTTATTCATCGATACTACTACTATATTAGACACCTACTTTTTTGGTGCAGTATCAAGGTATAAACCAAACTCAGTAACCATATTCCACCATAAATTCTAATTCTTTCAACAAACTGGTCGTATTCCACCGAGGCAGGGTGGCCCAAGAAGAAAAAACAAAAATTTATCTTTTTAAATTTAGTAAGATATACAGTAGAAGGGGGTTACTAGCCCCTTGCTCCTGGCATTTTAGTCGTCCCTTATGACACGCATGACTTACGTAGGAAGAATTCTGTTCCACTTCCCCATGGAGTCCACCATATATATACATATAAACTTAATATACAGTAATTCATGCTGGCCTCTTCCCTCACTTTGTGTACATATCTGATCACTGTAGCTGCCAGATAAACATGAGAATAGAGCAGCACTAGAGTAGGTCTACAGGCCCATGCCAGGCAGGTCAAACTCAAATGTTTGCTCAACTTATTTTTAAAGTTTCCTAAGGTTTTAACTTCAAAGATCAAAGAGAAGGAGAGAGGGCAGAGGTGGGGGGTGAGACTGAGGGGAGGGAGGGAGGGAGTGCAGAAGGAAGGCAGAGGAGGGAGGGAGGGAAACAGAGGGAGAGCAGAAGGAAGGAAGGAGCTAGGGAAGGGAGGCAGGAAGATAAAGAGGGAGGTGAGAGGCAGGAAAAGAGGGAAGCAGGGAGAGATGGAAGGTGAGAGAAAGGGGAAGAGGGGTGAGGGAGAGGGGTGAGGGAGAGGGGTGAGGGAGAGGGGTGAGGGAGAGGGGTGAGGGAGAGGGGTGAGGGAGAGAGGTGATGGAGAGAGGTGAGGGAGAGAGGTGAGGGAGAGGGGGTGAGGGAGAGGGGTGAAGGAGAGTTGTAAGAGAGAGGGGTGAGGGAGAGGGGGTGAGGGAGAGGGGTGAGAGGGGTGAAGGAGAGGGGTGAGAGAGAGGGGTGAGGGAGAGGTGTGAGGGAGAGGAGTGAGGGTGAGGGAGAGGGGTGAGGGAGAGGGGTGAGGGAGAGGGGTGAGGGAAGGAGGTGAGGGAGAGACAGGAAGAGAGGGAGGAAGGAGAGGGAGAGAGGAAGGAGAGGGAGAGAGGAAGAGAGGGAGGAAGAGAGGGAGGAAGGAGAGGGAGAGAGGCAGAGAGGGAGAGGCAGGGAGGGAGAGGCAGGGAGGGAGAGGCAGAGAGAGAGGGAGGGAGGTGAGGCAGGAAGAAAGGGAGGCACAAAGTGAGGGAGGGATGCAAGGAGAAAGAGAGGTGATGGAAAGAGGCAGGAAGAGAGAGAGGGATGCAGGGAGAAAAGAAGAGGGGGAGGGAGAGAGGCATGAAGAGAAGGAGAGATGCAGGGAGAAAGGAAGAGGGAGAAGGGGAAGGAGGTGAGGGAGAGGGGGAAGGTGAGGGAGAGGGGGAAGGAGGTGAGGGAGAGGGGGAAGGTGAGGGAGAGGGGGAAGGAGGTGAGGGAGAGGGGGAGAGAGGTGACGGAGAGGAGCAAGAAGAGAGGGAGGGAGGTGAGGGAGGAAGAAAGAGAGGGAGAGAAGCTGGAAAATTTTAACTGCATTTAACCTTTAAACTGTCCAAATGTAGATCTATGCATGGCATCCGAATATTTTGAAAAAAAAAGAAAAAAGAAAAACAAAAATTAAAGAGGGCAATTTTCTGTGTGGTATAAGACCAAAGAGAAAAAAATTTTTGGACCAGTACTTATTGAGGTATAAGACTGAGAAGTTAGCTCTGGATGCTCACCTGATGGCAACATCCAGTCCTGGCGCTTGCAGAAGTTTGCCGATTTACCTTTTTTCCTCGTTTTTATTTTAATTTATATGATTTTTATGTTCTCATAATTACAATTTATAATAGTTCTTGTGATTTCATAGCCATTATTTGTTCTGACACTAATATTATGTACTGTAATAGTACTCAAATAGTAACAATCATACCGACAGGTGAGCATTTTCACCTGCCTGGGTCATTTGCTATTGTCTAGAAATATATACAAAGTATTTATAGGTCTTTGCAATGTTTTAGACAAGCTGGAGTATATATGAAACTCCTTGAAGAATGGTGTTATGACAAGCATCAGATAACCAGTGACAGCCAGTGACATTTGATGAATGTGAGCTGCTGCAGGGAACCCTCGCTATATTTGTTTTCACCGTTGCACACAAATATGTCTATCTGTCTGCCTGTCTGTCTCTGTTTATCTGTCTTTCTGTCTGCCTGGAGAATATATGAAACTCCTTGAAGAAGGGTGTTATACGAGCGTGAGATAACCGGTGGCAGCCAATAACGTTTAATGAATGTGAGCTGCAGCAGGGAACCCACGCAACATGTCTGTATGTATGTCTATATAACTGTTTGTTTATCTGTCTGTCTGTGTGTGTGTGTCTTTACATCTGTTTGTCTCTGTCTCAGGGAGCTGCTGGTAAACCTGTTGGTTTGTGGTTTATGAGCCGCTCCCTGACAATGCTACTACTTGCATCATATTTATGTCTTATATCTACAAACACTGTATAGCACTGCTGGAATTTTTAGGTTATGCTAGGTAATTTACACTATATATAATAACTGTACTTATGTGTACATGTGAGAGACAGAGATAGACAGAGAGACAGAGATACAGATGGACAAAGATAAAGACAGATAGATATATAGACAGACAGAGATATAGACAGATTGAGATACAGACTGAGATATAGACAGATACAGAGATATAGATACAGATATAGATCGAGATATAGACAGAGATATTGACAGACACACAGACAGAGACAGCCAAAGCCAGCCAACCAGCTGGCTAGCTGGCCAGTCTGCTGAATACATAAGAACATAAAAAGAAGGAACACTGCAGCAGGTCTACTGGCCCATGCAAGGCAGGTCCATGTCACCCCCCCCAGCCTAGACCAATTGACCCACCTAGTCAGGTCACATCCACTGAAGGAATGAGCACGACATCTGACCTAGTAGCACAAGCTAGTCAGGTCCAACTCACACCCACCCACACCCACTCATGTATTTATCTAACCTATTTTTACTTTCCTCTTAAAATGGGAGTGTTAATACGACATGACATCAGTGAATCCCTGGTGTTTGCCACGTTATTTACCCTAGCTGGTGCTCAGTTGAACTGGTGCTCCCACAAAGTACTAAGTGGTCCCTGATTTTTTTCAAACTGCACACACTGAGTGCGCGGACCCATTCTTTCATGTCTAGGCGACTCAGGCCTATCCCACCAAATTTGAAGGAATGAAAAATAAAAAACTGATCTACATTCAGAGTGCTGTGCACGTGTATGTAGATCTACGTGTGGACAGTTTAAGGGTTAAGGATTTAGAGAAGACCTAAAATAAGGTGGATAGAGGAGCAATGTGGCAGACATTACAAGTGTGTGTATTGACTGGTAAGTTACTGAACCTTTCATTGGTGTCTAATGTACTAGTATGCAAGTGTTGTGTGTCCTATGTACTAGTACACAAGTGCTGTGTCTGACATACTAACACACAAGTGCTGTGTCTGATGTACAAGTACACAAGTGCTGTGTCTGATGAACTAGTACACATGTGCTGTGTCTGATGTATAAGTACACAAGTGCTGTGTCTGATTAACTAGTACACAAAGTGCTGTCTTATGTACTAGTATGCAAGTGCTGTGTCTGGTGTACTAGTATGCAAGAGCTGTGTGTCTGATGTACTAATACACAAGTGCTGTGTCTGATGTACTAGTACACAAGTGCTGTGTCTGATGTACTAGTACACAAATGCTGTGTCTAATGTGCTAGTACATGAAGCAGCAGTGGCAGACAACATGAAACAGCAGTGGCAGACCTTGTTGTACCCTACAGTATAAGTGAGTTTCCGAACACCACCACAAGATGCCAGTCCACTCCACTCGCGGTGGAGGGAATTCTCATGTTTTCCTTACGTTTCATGCAGTTATTTTTGCAAAATTTCTTGTTTCTAACCATGAGTCCTAAGAAAGCAAGTGCAAAGGACAGTGCTGAGAAGAAAAGTAGGATGATTTCCATGGAATTAAAGCACAAAATCATAGATAAATAAACTAGGTGGAGGGTTAAAGACTTGGCCAGGCAGTACCAGCCTACCACTTTATGATATATACAATACTAAAGCAGGAGGAGTCAGCGATCAAGTGTAGCATTAAGAGTGTAGCATTAAGATTGTAGCATTAAGATTGTAGCATTAAGAGTGTAGCATTAAGAGTGTAGCATTAAGATTGTAGCATTAAGAGTGTAGCATTAAGAGTGTAGTAATTAATAAGTGTAGCATTAAGAGTGTAGAAATTAAGTGTAGCATTAAGAGTGTAACAATTTTAAGTCATACTGTCTGACTTTTTTGGGTTATCCTAGGTTTTTTACACATGTAGTCAGGAGCAGGAATGGCAGCTGTGGTGGCCCTATAAACCCCAACAACAACAACGGCCACTGTCACCACCACTAGCCACATACGTAATGATGTGTATTTTATTCATTCTAGTGTCTATATCATGTTTCTATGTTATTAATATTCTTTATTATGTCATATTAGATGAACTTTGATATACAGTGGACCCCCGCATAACGGACGCCTTGCATAGTGGACAATCCGCATAGCGGACGCTTTGATCGCTAAAATTTTGCCCCGCATAGTGGACAAAAACCCGCTCAGTGGCCTTCGTCCGAGACGCGTCCAATGTGCGGCCTGAGCCACGCTCACATGTTCCGCGGGTGGCATTGTTTACCAGCCAGCCTCCGCGGTAACATCCAAGCATACAATCGGAACATTTTGTATTATTACAGTGTTTTTGGTGATTTTTTTCTGGAAAATAAGTGACCATGGGCCCCAAGAAAGCTTCTAGTGCCAACCCTACAGCAATAAGGGTGAGAATTACTATGGAGATGAAGAAAAAGATCATTGATAAGTATGAAAGTGGAGTGCGTGTCTCCGAGCTGGCCAGGTTGTATAATAAACCCCAATCAACCATCGCTACTATTGGTGGTACAGCTGCTGCTGCTGCTGTATCACCGTCAGCTGCTGCTGCACTGTCAGCTGCTGCTGCTGTACCACCGTCAGCTGCTCCTGCTGCTGTAGTACCGTCTGCTGCAGCATCATCTGCTGCTGCTGTAGCATCATCTGTTGCTGCTGTTCCACCGTCAGCTGCTGCTGCTGCTGTAGCATCGTCTGCTGCTGCTGCTGCTGTAGCATCGTCTGCTGCTGCTGTAACATCGTCAGTTGCTGCTGTAGCATCGTCTGCTGCTGCTGTAGCATCGTCTGCTGCTGCTGCTGCTGCTGTAGCATCGTCTGCTGCTGCTGCTGCTGTAGCATCGTCTGTTGCTGCTGTAACATCGTCAGTTGCTGCTGTAGCATCGTCTGCTGCTGCTGTAGCATCGTCTGTTGCTGCTGTAGCATCGTCTGCTGCTGCTGCTGCTGTAGCATCGTCTGCTGCTGCTGTAACATCGTCAGCTGCTGCTGCTGCTGCTGCTGCTGTAGCACCGTTGTTGGTGTGGCTTATTGAGAATACCAAGAAACAATTAACCCCAGAGGATTTGCCACCCAGGATAGCCCAAAAAAAAGTCAGTGTCATCGAAGACTGTCTAACTTATTTCCATTGGGGTCCTTAATCTTGTCTCCCAGGATGCAACCCACACCAGTCGACTAACACCCAGGTGAACAGGGAAAATGCCTGGAACTAGTGCTCATATTGGTGAATTTAGAGCCAGCAAAGGTTGGTTTGAGAGATTTAAGAATCGTAGTGACATACACAGTGTGATAAGGCCTGTTCTGGAAGAAAATACCAAACAGGACCTACAGTACTCAGGAGGAAAAGGCACTCCCAGGACACACTGTCTCATCAGTCATTGCTGCATCTTCAATAAAGGTAAGTGTCATTTATTCTTCATTTAGTAGAGTAGTACATGCACAATATATATTGTGCATGTACTACTCTACTATTGTGCATGTATCCTTCTCTTTGTGTGTAGGAAAATGTATATTTCATGTGGTAAAATTTTTTTTTTCAAACTTTTGGGTGTCTTGCACGGATTAATTTGATTTCCATTATTTCTTATGGGGAAAATTCATTCGCATAGCGAACATTTCGCATAACAGCCAGCCCTCTTGCACGGATTAAGGTCGCTATGCGGGGGTCCACTGTATAAATAAGCCGCAGAGTTGATATTAGAGAAATTATTGATGTATTTTGTCGTGCCTGGAATTCCACTGGAACAAATTAATTCCATTTCAATTAATTTAAATTAGGAAAACTGACTCTGCAAACAAGCAAATCCAGATATGAGAAAGGTCACAGAATGGATTAAATTAGCAAGTAGAGGTTCCACTGTACTATATATTGTAATAAACAGAATAGAGGAAATCAGTTCTAATATACATTATTTTGGTATGCATACTGGTCAAAGAGCCCATCGTAAGTCCGAGTCGTCGGTAAATGAGTATGTCGCTTAGTGAGGAGAGGCTGTATGCAAGTAATGTGTCTGATGTACTAATACACAAGTGCTGTGTTTGATGTACTAGCATGCAAGTGCTGTGTCTGATCAACTAGTATTCAAGTGCTAAGTTTGATGTACTAATATACAAGTGCTGTGCCTGGTACACTAGTACACAAGTGCTGTGTCTGGTGTATTAGAATTCAAGTGCTGTGTCTGATGTACTAGTACACAGGTGCTGTGTCTGATGTACTTGTACACAAGTGCTGTGTCTGATGTACTAGTACAAAAGTGCTGTGTCTGGTGTACTAGTATGCAAGTGCTGTGTGTGTGATGTACTCATACACAGGTGCTGTGTGTCTGATGACGTAGTACACATGTGCTGTTTCTGGTGTACTAGTATGCAAGTGCTGTGTGTTTGGTGTACTAGTATGCAAGTGCTGTGTCTGATGTACTAGTACAAAAGTGCTGTGTCTGGTGTACTAGTATGCAAGTGCTGTGTGTGTGATGTACTCATACACAGGTGCTGTGTGTCCGATGTAGTAGTACACATGTGCTGCTTCTGGTGTACTAGTATGCAAGTGCTGTGTGTTTGGCATACTAGTACGCAAGTGCTGTGTCTGATGTACTAGTATGCAAGTGCTGTGTCTAATGCACTAGAATACAAGTACTGTGTGTTTGATGTACTAGTACACAAGTGCTGTGTCTGATGTACTAGTATGCAAATGCTGTGTGTCTAATGTACTAGTATGCAAGTGCTGTGTGTCTGATATACTAGTACACAAGTGCTGTCTCTAATGTACTTGCATGCAAGTGCTTTGTGTCTTATGTACTAGCACACAAGTACACGTACTGTGTGTCTGATGTACTAGTATACAAGTGCTGTGTCTGAAGTAGAAGTATACAAGTGCTGTGTCTGGTGTACTAGTATGCAAGAGCTGTGTCTGATGTACCAGTACACAAGTGCTGTGTCTGATGTACCAGTACACAAGTGCTGTGTCTGATGTACTAGTATACAAGTGCTGTGTCTGATGTACAAGTACACAAGTGCTGTGTGTCTGATGTACCAGTATACCTGGAGAGGGTTTCGGGGGTTAAAGCCCCCCGTGGCCCGATCTGAGACCAGGCCTCGTGGTGGATCAGGGTCTGATCAACCAGGCTGTTATTGCTAGCTGCATGCAAACTGATGTACAAACCACAGCCCGGCTGGTCAGGTACTGACTTCAGTTGCCTGCCCAGCACCTTCTCGAAGACAACCAGGAGTGTATTGGTAATCTCCCTTATGCATGCTGGGAGGCAACTGAACAGTCTTGGGCCCCTGACACTTACTGTGTTGTCTCTCAGTGTACTCATGGAGCCCCTACTTTTCACTGGGGGAATGTTGCATCTCCTGCAGAGTCATTTGCCTATTTAGGGAGTGATTTTTGTGTGCAAGTTTGGTACTAATCCCTCTAGGATTTTCCAAGTGTATATTATGAATCTTTCTTGCCTGCATTCCAGGGAATACAAATCAAGGGACTTCAATCGTTCCCAGTAATTTAGGTGCTTTATCGTACTTACATGTTCTGTGAAAGTTCTTTGTACACTCTCCAGGTCAGCAATTTCACTTGCCTCTAAGGGGGCCAGTTAGCATACAGCAGTATTCCAGCCTAGAAAGAACAAGCGATTCATAGAGAATCATCATGGGCTTAGCGTCCCTAGTTTTAAAGGTTCTCATTAGCCATCCTATCATTTTTCTATCGGATGCAGTAGGTACATTGTTGTGGTATTTGAAGGTGAGACCCAGGTCCTTTACTTTTCTTTTTTGCTCTATTGTATGGTTAGAATTTGAAATTAAGACACATGTGCAACATCTGGGTATCTTTATTGTAGATGTTTTGCCATCCAGTGGCTTTATCAATACAAATTCCAAGACATAACTTGAAGACAGTAGAACTATGTACAGAAGATGAAGTAATCAGTCCCTCAACCTAGGAGTGGGTGCGAAGAGCACCGTAGTCGCGGAGATTCTGAAGCAGAAGCAAGGCGCCTGATGCTTATATACTAACGTCAGGTGGAAATGGAACGTGTAGCAGACGAGGGCATAGTCACTGGTAGGCGGGATTCCCCAGTGGAAGTAGGTCCTACCCAAAGAGATGGGTTAGTTGTAGTAGTAGTTGTACTAGTCGTGAAGGTTATGTACATGTCCTCAGAATCAAGATTCCATAATGTTGTACATAACCTTCACGACTGGTACAACTACTACTACAAGTAACCCATCTCTTTGGGTAGGACCTACTTTCACTGGGGAATCCCGCCTACCAGTGACTATGCCCTCGTCTGCTACACGTTCCATTTCCACCTGACGTTAGTATATAAGCATCAGGCGCCTTGCTTCTGCTTCAGAATCTCCGCGACTACGGTGCTCTTCGCACCCACTCCTAGGTTGAGGGACTGATTACTTCATCTTCTGTGCATAGTTCTACTGTCTTCAAGTTATGTCCTGGAATTTGTATTGATAAAGCCACTGGATGGCAAAATATCTACAATAAAGAAACCCAGATGTTGCACATGTGTCTTAATTTCATCTTGTCGGTACTGTATACCATTCTTGTACTACATGGTTAGAATTTGTTGTATACCCTGGCTGATGTTCGCTTGCAGTGTCATCCACAAAGGAAGGCACAGAGCTATGGCTTACATCTCTGTCTATGTCAGATATAAGGATGAGGAATAGGATGGGAGCGAGTACTGTGCCTTGTGGAACAGAGCTTCTCACCGTAGCCACCTCAGACTTTACTCTGTTTACTTTTAGTCTTTGTGTTCTATTTGTTAGGAAGTTATAGAACTATCTACCAACTTTCCCTGTTATTCCATTATCACATATTTTGTGCACTATTACACTGTGGTCACACTTGTCAAAGGCTTTTGCAAAGTCTGAGTATATTACACCTGCATTTTGTTTATCCTCTAAAGCATCAAGGACCTTGTCATTCCTGCCTGTCCAGTAACTGGGACAGGCAGGAATGACTTCCTCTGAACCCGTGTTGCCCTGGGTTGTGTAACTGATGGGTACCTAGGTGGTTGGTGATCTTGCTTCTTAGAACCCTTTCAAATTATTATTATAATCAAAAAGAAGCACTAAACCACAAGGGCTATACAGTGCTGAAGGGCAGGGAAGGAAACGAGGGTATCGTGCAGCGGAAGAGGGAAGGGATGATTAGTAGGTTACAGAAAACAGCAGGGCAGGGGATAGTGGATAGGGGATAGTGGCTTTGGCATGCTGCTCTTACCTGTATTTTTTTTGTACCTTTGTATGTATGCTAAAATTTCTAAATAAATAAATAAAATAAATAAATAAATAATAGAGGGTAGCAAGAAACTCAGGTAGAAAGGACTGAAGGTATCATCATCAGAGTTTGTGGAGTCAGTCAGTTGTTGTCAAAAAGTCAATGAGAGTGTCCGGATGAAAGGTGGGTCCATCAGCAAGAAGGAAAGGTAAAGAGAGAGCACCAGAGCGAAGACGACGCTGGAGATAAATTCTACGTGCTCGTTGATAAAGTAAGCAGTCTAACAGAATGTGGCTGACCAATACTGGAACCTGACAATTCTCACAGAGACGAGCAGGGTGCCTCTCCATGAGATATCCATGAGTAAGATGAGTGTGGCCAATGCGAAGGCAGGAGAGAGTAGTCTCCCAACCTCGGCACTGATGACAAGAAGATGGCCAGTAACCTATACTCGGTTTAATAGAACAAAGTTTGTTATTGAGCAGAGCAGACCAACGTTGTTGCCAATGGGTGTGAAGGTGGGTAGCTATAACAGCAAAATAGTCTGTGAATGGAACACCTTTATATGAAACTGGAAGGTCATGTACTGCTGACCGCGCAACAGTGTCTTCCTGTTCATTGCCCTGTACGTCAACATGACCAGGGACCAACAAAAAACAATATCTTTATGTTTGGTAGAGATACGGCCTAACCAAAGTTGGATACGGAGAACTAGAGGGTGAGGTGTATCAATTTTTTGTATAGCCTGTAAAGCACTAGGGGAGTCTGAAACAACCACAAATGATGATACAATTCAGTAGTAAAAATGCTAGCCGAAGACAGTAAATGCCCCTCGCACGACGCTGTCCGGAAACACTGCTGCAAATCCGACACCGTCAGAAGACTTAGAGCCATCTGTGTACACTGTGATGGCATGAGAATTACCTAGGATAACCCAAAAAATCCTGACAAAGTGCTATACTCTGCTTGAAAATATGAGTAAAGGTGATGATGCAGTCTTGTGGCTCTCTCTGAGACAGAGAGCTAGACGGATAGACAGGGAGCTTGACAGACAGACATGATTGTGTACCAGCAAAAACAAAGTGAGGGCAATGCTCATCAAATGTCACCTCTAATCTTTTCTTATCAGCTGCACCCTCGCCCACCCTTGTGTATGGTCATCAAACGTCAGCTCTTATCAGATGTTACCTCAGCTTATCATGTCACTGTCAGGGGTGGACTTCGTTTATCATGCTTAAAGGGAACTTATTATTACCTATTATTATTATTACCTATTCTTCTTCTTCTCCTCCTACTCCTCCTCCTCCTCCCCTCCTCCTCCATCTCCTCCCATTCCATCTCCTCTTCCTCCTTCTCCTTCTCCTTCGCCTTCTCCTTCTTCTCCTCCTCCTCCTCCTCCTCCTCCTTCTCCTCCCCCTCCTCCATCTCCTCTTCCTCCTCCTCCTCCTCTTCCTCCTCCTCCATCTCCTCCTCCTCCTTCTCCTCTTCCTCCTCCTCCTTCTCCTCCTCTTCGTCTTTCTCTTCCTCCTTCATTCTTCTGGTATCCTGGGCATTGCTTTTGGTCACAAACTCCTCAAAACCAGGAAATTGATCTTCACCGACACTTCCACCTGTGTTAGAGCATCACTTGGGAAGAGAAGAGTCCCAGATTTGCTGGGGAGTCACATACAGTGGACCCCCGCTTTACGATCAGCTCCCAATGCGACCAATTATGTAAGTGTATTTATGTGTGTTTGTACGTGTATGTTTGGGGGTCTGAAATGGACTAATCTAATTCACAATATTCCTTACGGGAACAAATTCGTTCAGTAATGGCACCTGAACATACTTCTGGAATGAAATAATATTGTAAACACGGGGTCCACTGTATTTCTTACCGCTAGGCATGCTGAAAAAGGAGGACTGAAATGGCATTCCCACAATGCACCACTGGCTCCCCTATTTTTTTTATATGGTGCACACTGACCATGGAGACCCTTTCACAAGTGGGCCTACCAGCTTTCTCCTGCTTGATTTGAAGCTGCTAGAATTTATGCATATAAATACGTCAGAAACGGTGGCGCATAAGACGTATATGACCAAAACAGTCAAAGGGTTAACCCAGGATAAGCCAGTGAAGTCAAACAACATGAGGTATTTTTATGTTTTGAGTAGTATTACACCCTGAAACAATTGTAATACATTGGACTCTCAACCAATGGCTTTAATCCGTTCGAGACAGCTAGCCTTTAGTTGAATTAGTCATTAGCCAAATCAATTTTTCCCTGTAAGAAATAATGGAAATCCAATTAATCCATTTCAGACAGACAAAAGTATTAACAAAAAATATTTTTTTAAATATTAAATATAAATATACATACAGAAAACAATGACAAATAAATATACAGCACTAATAAAATGGATAAATGAACATTTAACATCACACTTACCTTTATTGACTTGATTTGACTTGTTGGTGTATGATAGACAAGTAGGAAGCAAGAAGAAGGCAAGTTTATTATGTGTCAATATGATGCTAATATCTCTACACCCTATTTATCTATCACAATTCATCTAATATGACATTATAAACAATATTAATAATATAGAAACATGATATATACTCTAGAATGAATAAAATGTCATAATGTATGAATGTCATAATGTATTAAGGGCCACCACTGAGAGAAGCTGTGTTGGTGGCAGTGGAGGATTTTGCAAGCACCACTATCACACTTAAACAATGTATGTAAGTTACAAAGAAGATAGATGAGCTAAGATTACTTGCAAGTGTAGGAAGTACAGGAAGTACAGGAAGAAATGAACAGGGTTTTCCAGTGGGCAGTGGAAAACATGACGTTTGTGGCATGCAAAGAGTACGTAACCTTTATTCGGCGCACGTACACACCCTCATTTACAGGCTATCTCCCCCAACCAGCAAACCAGGTGACTGAGGGTTGACGATGGGGCCCCATCGTTCAACCAGTACCCAGGTTCCAGCCAATGAGAAGATGGTTTTGGCAATTGCAGAGGTTATGTGGGTACCACTCTCCTGTCTGCCCTTGTCATTCCCATTCTAGAGCTGGTTGAAGCACGGTCTGCTCTCTAGTGGCTTCTATTCTGCCTTGCTTACCGTGGAGTGAACTAATACCTATCACTGTACATAGTGTATATAGTGTACATACTTCTGTTCTAAATTGGTGAAGGATAATATACGTCAAAAGTTTTCTGCTGTGTTTATTTTGCTCCCTTTACACCCAGGATAACAGGCCATTTGGACTCCTGGGTTGTAATATGGGTAGCCTGTCCGAGAGCTGGAGCTGGACTTAGAGAAAGGGTTGAGCCTAGGGTGAAGTTGGAAGCAGAAACATTGTGTAGCTTGCTGTCTGGCATTGCACTAGCTTTGCCAACGCTTTACAAACTTTGCGTGTAAGTTGCTTTGCTCTGGTCAGCCTTGCTATTGTGTGATCGTTCAACAGCTCGCTACTAGCTTGTTCGGTGTGAAGATTTTGCTACGGTCAATCTTGTGGAACAGAGTGTAGCTTGCTGTCTGGCATTGCATTCAGCTTTGCCAATGCTTTACAAATTTTGTGTGTCAGTTGCTTTGCTATGGTCAGCCTTGCTACTGTGTGATCGTTCAACAGCTAGCTACTAGCCTGTTCGGTGTGAAGATTTTGCAGTCAGCTTTGCTATTGCGTATCCACCTTGTATGTGTATTCTGCAATCGTACTGTGCATAGCTAAGCGTGTTCTGCAAATAACGTGTTACGTTGGGGTATTCTGCAATCGTACTGTGCATAGCAAATAACTTATACATTGGGGTATGCCACCTAGAAGAGTCAGACGTCTGGTGTCAGCATATACTTTGTTTAACCCTTAAATGGTCCAAACGTATATGTACGTTTTTTCAACATTTGAAAGTATGTAAAAAAATGTAGATCTTCTTTCTTGTTTTACATTTAAAAATGTGCAAAAATACTTTTATCTACATTTTTCTTTTTTGTTATTTTTTAAAATATGTAAAAAAACGTAGATCTACTTTTGGAGCACTACGGATTTGAACGTCGATTTGTTTGGACCGTTTAACGGTTAACCTACCTAAATTGTCCCTACAGCGTTGTTGGCAAATTGCTTGTTCCATTGGCACTGATTACGAACGCACTCTCACAGCTGCGCAACTGCATTCACTGATCACTGACAAACTTCGAGAAGAGGAGATGGCACATCAGACTCCTCCCTCTACGGGAGCTAGGAAAAAAACTCCTATTTTCTCGCAGGAGGAAGATGATATATCAACGGAGCAAAATCGTCAGTCTAGTGCAGCAGGGTTGTCTCAAGGTGAATCAGTGGCATTGGCACTTGAGCTGGCAAAAATCAATCTTGAGCAGACTAGGGAACAGAGAGCATTTGCAAAAGAAGAATTTGATAAGGAAAAAGAAAGGAGGCAGTTTTCGCATTCTGTAAATGACTTAAGTTTACAGAAAGCAATACAGCTTGTTCCCCGCTTCAACGAGGCTGAACCAGAACAATTTTTCGAAGCTTTCAAATATCAGGCTCGAGCCTTGAGGTGACCGGAACAGCATTGGGCATCGTTGGCTCACACAGCATTGTTTGGTAAGGCACAGGAATTTACGTCAGTGTTAAATGACAATGATTTTTCCGATTATAAAGTAGTGAAGACCAGTGTTGGGAGCATATACTTGTATCCTAGCTAAGTATCGAAAGTTTTTTAAGTTAAGCAGACGACAGCTTAGTCAATCCCTGGTTGATTTTGTGTGACAGCAGACCAAAACTTTTACCAGCTGGTATAAAGCAAGTGGTGATGCTACCTTCGATGATCTTGTGCAGCTTATTCTGATTGACAACCTGCTGCAGTCTGTGGGACCAGAGGTTCGAGTCTTTCTGCAGGATCGTGACTTAACCACTGCATTGGAGGCAGCCAGGTTGGCTGATACCTTTGAAACTAACCGCTCCTTGTCCGAGCAGTCCCGTCTCTCTTTTCAACAGCCTGGCATGAGCAGAGATCGTCAACCTTGGAGAATGAAGTGCCAGCAGGAGGGAGAACGTCTACATCAGCCAACTAAGTCACCTGATGAGCCACGCTTCTGAACTTATGGTCCACCTGGTGAGACACAAACTACTCAACATGGTGCATCTCGACAACAGTATCCAGAGAGACACCAGTTGCAACGTCAGCAGGGAGTGAAGGGAAAGCCTGTCGTCTGCTTCATCTGTAATAAAGTAGGTCACATCCATCCCAACTGCCCCCACAAACCCCAACCCATTGGGAAAATCTCTAGTATCCCTAGTAACATGTCCCTGAGAGAAGTAGAAAAAGGGATGGCCCTTTATTACTGTAAGGGTCTTATTTCCCTTCAGGAAAACTCCAAAACAACTGAAGTCAAAACCTTTAGAGATACTGGAGCATATTGCTCACTTATAAGAGGGGGAATATTACCCCTTTTAAAGAACACTTCCTTGAATTCCTCTGTTTTATTGGAAGCATTTGGAGGAGCTATATATTCTGTCCCTTTGCATAAAATTTATGTACAGTGCAAATATTACACTTGGTACTTGACTGTGGGTGTATCCGAAGGATTCCCCATGAAAGATGCCATGTTATTACTGGGTAATAACATTACCACTGCTAGTGTATGTCCTGAACCCATAATGATTAATTCTTCCCCAGTGGTGGCCATAACTCGGGCAACATTCCAAGGGTTGTCTGGCGATAATGTTGACCTATCCTTGGACGACTCCGATCTCGGAATAGCCACATTGTTTTATGAGGAAAACTGGCCAGAGCCTCATAGATCAAGTGAACAGACCCAGATCAAGCCTTCCTATTCAAAGGTTGCAGGATTGCCAGATATCTCTGTTTCCATGCCCGTGGGACTGTCCTTCCGGGAGGAACAACGATAGGACCATTCTTTAAATTTCGCTTTTCAGGCAGCCATGGGTAAATCCTCTTTGGATCATCGGGTCAAGTATGAACTTAAAAATGACTATTTGATCTGCACTGAGACTGGTAAGGAGACAGAGGGCTGGCAATTGTCTGACAGGTTAGTAGTTCCAACAAAGTTTAGACCTCAAATATTGAATATAGCTCATAATACTTCATTAGGAGGTCACTTAGGAATTACTAAAACCTTATATAGAATCATAAAAGAATTTTATTGGCCAAAATTAAAGCAGGATGTGAAGAATCATATCCGGTGTTGCCGAGAATGTCAGCAAGTAGGGAAACCTGGACATTCCATTAAACCTGCACCTCTTCAACCTATACCTGCTGATGGAGAACCTTTTGCAGATTTAATTATAGATTGTATAGGTCCACTACCTAGGTCAAAGTCGGGAAATCGGTATTTACTAACTTCACTGCCAAAGCATTTAGGGAAGCATTAACTAGGTTAGGGATAATCCACAACTTATCCACTGCCTACCATCCTCAGTCCAAAGGCACCTTGGAAAGATTCCATCAGACGTTAAAAACCATGATGAGAACTTTTTGCATGCATTTTCCTACAGACTGGGATGAATCATTACATTTGTTGCTGTTCGCAGTACGAGAAACGGTGCAAGAGTCTACCAGGTTTAGTCCGTTTGAGCTGATCTTTGGGCACAATATACGAGGTCCTCTTCGGGTGCTCAAAGAACGATGGATGGGAGAAGACGTTAGCTCAACACCCTACAACCCTTCTTCAAGGTTGTAGGTGGCATGTCAGTTAGCCAAGGCTAACCTAAAGGCAGCTCAAAATAAGATGAAACAGAGGTATGACAGAAATGCACAATTCTGCTCCTTCCATCCAGGAGACAAGGTGTTGGTGCAGGAACCTATACCTGGCCACACCTTGAAAGCTAGATTTACGGGACCTATGCAAATTGTAAGTAAATTATCTGATGTAAATTATGTGGTAGCTCCCCTTGATCAGACCTCAAAAACTAAAACTTACCACATTAATCAATTAAAATCTTTTCATACACCAGATAAAGTCCCAGTAATGACTCTGTCCTCTTCCTCTGAGGACGACTCTGACTCTTTGCACTCTATTTCTGAAATTAATGTTAAACTTTCAAACTCTGTCCTCAAGGACCCTAGCCCTTTAATGGTGGGGCTGTATGAAACTCAAGCAACAAGTTTAACTGCGCTTCTACAGTCATACCTGGAGTTTACCTGGAGAGAGTTCTGGGGGTCAACGCCCCCACGGCCCGGTCTGTGACCAGGCCTCCTGGTGGATCAGAGCCTGATCAACCAGGCTGTTGCTGCTGGCTGCACGCAAACCAACGTACGAGCCACAGCCCGGCTGGTCAGGAACTGACTTTAGGTGCTTGTCCAGTGCCAGCTTGAAGACTGCCAGGGGTCTGTTGGTAATCCCCCTTATGTATGCTGGGAGGCTGTTGAACAGTCTCGGGCCCCTGACACTTATTGTATGGTCTCTTAACGTGCTAGTGACACCCCTGCTTTTCATTGGGGGGATGTTGCATCGTCTGCCAAGTCTTTTGCTTTCGTAGTGAGTGATTTTCGTGTGCAAGTTCGGTACTAGTCCCTCTAGGATTTTCCAGGTGTATATAATCATGTATCTCTCCCACCTGCGTTCCAGGGAATACAGGTTTAGGAACCTCAAGCGCTCCCAGTAATTGAGGTGTTTTATCTCCGTTATGCGCGCCGTGAAGGTTCTCTGTACATTTTCTAGGTCGGCAATTTCACCTGCCTTGAAAGGTGCTGTTAGTGTGCAGCAATATTCCAGCCTAGATAGAACAAGTGACCTGAAGAGTGTCATCATGGGCTTGGCCTCCCTAGTTTTGAAGGTTCTCATTATCCATCCTGTCATTTTTCTAGCAGATGCGATTGATACAATGTTATGGTCCTTGAAGGTGAGATCCTCCAACATGATCACTCCCAGGTCTTTGACGTTGGTGTTTCGCTCTATTTTGTGGCCAGAATTTGTTTTGTACTCTGATGAAGATTTAATTTCCTCGTGTTTACCATATCTGAGTAATTGAAATTTCTCATCGTTGAACTTCATATTGTTTTCTGCAGCCCACTGAAAGATTTGGTTGATGTCCGCCTGGAGCCTTGCAATGTCTGCAATGGAAGACACTGTCATGCAGATTCAGGTGTCATCTGCAAAGGAAGACACGGTGCTGTGGCTAACATCCTTGTCTATGTCGGATATGAGGATGAGGAACAAGATGGGAGCGAGTACTGTGCCTTGTGGAACAGAGCTTTTCACCGTAGCTGCCTCGGACTTTACTCTGTTGACGACTACTCTCTGTGTTCTGTTAGTGAGGAAATTATAGATCCATCGACCGACTTTTCCTGTTATTCCTTTAGCACGCATTTTGTGCGCTATTACGCCATGGTCACACTTGTCGAAGGCTTTTGCAAAGTCTGTATATATTACATCTGCATTCTTTTTGTCTTCTAGTGCATTTAGGACCAATAGTTGAGACAGACAGGAGCGACCTGTTCTAAACCCATGTTGCCCTGGGTTGTGTAACTGATGGGTTTCTAGATGGGTGGTGATCTTGCTTCTTAGGACCCTTTCAAAGATTTTTATGATATGGGATGTTAGTGCTATTGGTCTGTAGTTCTTTGCTGTTGCTTTACTGCCCCCTTTGTGGAGTGGGGCTATGTCTGTTGTTTTTAGTAACTGAGGGACGACCCCCGTGTCCATGCTCCCTCTCCATAGGATGGAAAAGGCTCGTGATTGGGGCTTCTTGCAGTTCTTAATGAACACGGAGTTCCATGAGTCTGGCCCTGGGGCAGAGTGCATGGGCATGTCATTTATCGCCTGTTCGAAGTCATTTGGCGTCAGGATAACATCGGATAAGCTTGTGTTAATCAAATTTTGTGGCTCTCTCATAAAAAATTCATTTTGATCTTCGACTCTCAGTCTGGTTAGCAGCTTGCTAAAAACTGAGTCATATTGGGACTTGAGTAGCTCACTCATTTCCTTGCTCATCTGTGTAGGACCCATCTTGTTTAAGTAGGGGCCCAATACTGGACGTTGTTCTCGACTTTGATTTGGCATAGGAGAAGAAATACTTTGGGTTTCTTTCGATTTCATTTATGGCTTTTAGTTCTTCCCGCGATTCCTGACTCCTATAAGATTCCTTTAGCTTAAGTTCGATGCTTGCTATTTCTCTGACCAGTGTCTCCCTACGCATTTCAGATATATTGACCTCTTTCAGCCGCTCTGTTATTCTTTTCCCTCGCCTGTAAAGGGAGTGCCTGTCTCTTTCTATTTTACATCTACGCCTCCTTTTTCTTAGAGGAATAAGCCTTGTGCATACATTGAGTGCCACTAAGTTAATCTGTTCTAGGCATAAGTTGGGGTCTGTGTTGCTTAGTATATCTTCCCAGCTTATATCGGTTAGGACTTGGTTTACTTGGTCCCACTTTATGTTTTTGTTATTGAAGTTGAATATGGTGAATGCTCCCTCGTGACTATTCTCATTATGTCGGTCTGGGGCTCCACGCATACATGTCTGAACCTCAATTATGTTGTGATCTGAGTATATTGTTTTTGATATGGTGACATTTCTTATCAGATCATCATTGTTAGTGAAGATGAGGTCTAGTGTATTCTCCAGTCTAGTAGGCTCTATTAATTGCTGGTTTAAATTGAATTTTGTGCAGAGATTTAAAAGCTCGTGTGAGTGTGAGTTTTCATCAGAGCTGCCTCCTGGTGTTATTACTGCAACAATATTATTTGCTATATTCTTCCATTTTAGGTGCCTTAAGTTGAAATCCCCCAGGAGCAAGATGTTGGGTGCAGGAGCTGGAAGATTTTTCCAGACAGTGGTCAATTTTTAACAGCTGTTCCTGGAATTGCTGGGATGTTGCATCCGGAGGCTTGTAGACTAACACAATGACTAGGTTTTGATTCTCGACCTTTACTGCTAAAGCTTCCACTACATCATTTGAGGCATTAAGCAGTTCTGTGCAAACAAGTGACTCTGCAATGTACAGGCCAACCCCTCCCCCCCCCCTTTTGCCTGTTCACTCTGTCACATCTGTATAGGTTGTAACCTGGGATCCATATTTCGTTGTCCAAGTGATCCTTTATGTGGGTCTCGGTGAAAGCCGCGAACATTGCCTTTGCCTCTGCAAGCAGTCCACGGATGAAAGGTATTTTGTTGTTTGTTGCTGGCTTTAGACCCTGTATATTTGCAAAGAAGAATGTCATCGGACTGGTGGTATTGTTGGTACTGGGGGGGGGGGATTTTTTTTCCGGCATTAGTATCTGTATCTGTTGGTTTGGAGTGGAGGCCATCGACTGTGGTTCCACTCCAGGAATGACTGGATTTGGTGTACGATTTCTGCCATTTCCTGCCAATTTGTTTTCCTTCCTGGCACTAAAAAACCTCTCCCTCTTGAGTGGCTGTGGCTACCCAGGTTTTCCCATGGCCTGGATGTTTTGTATCTTTTTGTCCCCTTTAGATGGTGTGCCTGGCAATTTAAGTTATAGCACAGTCTTTCCTGTACTGAAGAGGTACACAGTTCAGGGTGAAAAAGCTTACAGGAAGGGAGTTTGCATTTTCCTGTTGTCATATGGGCATGGCATTTTCTAGGGTGGTCATAGTTGCACGTCCCGTCTGTTTTTCCAGATTTCCCATGTCTGCAGATACCAAGTGCATAGTATGTGCACAGGCTTGGTTTCCATTTGCCTTGGGTTTCTGTGACTGTATTCCCTGTTGGTGCATGTTTCCCTGTCTTATTCCTATCCTCCCTAGCACCAACAATGGAGCTCCCACCAGTTGTTTTTGGTAATATATCCTCACTATTGCTAGTGGAGTCCTCTTGTTTGGTATTTCCTGTGGTATTTCTAGTTTGCAATATTGGTTTTATGTTATCTTTGACTACACTTGTTTCCCTACTACGGCTCCTGTCCCCTATGAGGTCATTTATATGTATTCCTTCCTGCGTATAATTCCTGACTACCTGGACAAAATCTCCAGCTTCACCATTACTGTCTCCCAGGACAGCACCTCCAGCTTCACCATTACTGTCTCCGAGGACAGCACTACCAGCCCCACATTTACTGACTACCAGGGCATCACCTCCAGCCTTACAGTTTCTGACTACATGGCCAGTATCAAGGGCAGTACCATTCAGCCCAGACTTTTTATGTTCCCATCTGTTGTAGAAAGCTTCCAGGTTTTCTATGAAAGCAGCTTTGATGTTATCCTCTTTTAATACCCTTGTGATTTTAGTCCACAGATTTATCTCATTTGGGCATACCCAAAAACACTTCCCTGTTTTAATACTGCTTGTAGATAGTTCTTGGATATCTGCACAAGGGGTGTGACACCAATTTCCACAAATATGACAATTTATCCATGTGGAAGCCCGTTTGTTTGATTGACTGCAGACTACACAGAGCTTCATAATGATTTGAATGGTTGATTTACTGTAATGCTACTAGCAACCTCTTGAATATTCTATTAATAACCTCCTTAAATGAAGCTCTAGCTATTTGTATTTCTATTTCTAACTGCACTTGTATATTGGACAGCTTACCGTGTACGTTCCTGATTTATATTTATTGTTTGTGTTTGATAAGGGCGCCTACAACCCCATCCGTTTACAATCTGCTTTATTGTCCAACGAATCCGTTTGAAACCAGTCAAGGGTTCGGACCCTGATATTTTTTCGGATGTGCCGAAAAAATGTACGTTAGGTTATCATGATGTAGATGTGGGAAACTCTAAACCTATTAAACTCTCCCCCTACAGAGCTAATCCTGAAAAGCAGAGACTACTTCAGCAGGAAGTAGAATTTCTGTTAGAGCATGGTTTAGTGGAGGAGGAGTCTAGTCCATGGGCTTCACCGTGCATCCTTGTTAAAAAAGCTGATGGTGGGTTTCATATGTGTACAGACTACCGTAAGGTGAATGAGGTCACGATCACAGATGCTTACTCTCTTCCTCGTCTGGATGACGTAATCGACTTTGTGGGTAAGGCTACTTTTGTGTCCAAGTTAGATCTCCTTAACCCTTTGAGGGTCGACAGGCCCTCTCCGAAACTCGTTCTCAGGGTCGGCCAAATTTCCAAAAAAAAAAAAATTATTTTTTCTTATGAAAAAATAGAGTTTTTTTTTTCTAAACATTATAGGATAAACAAAAAAAATTTACCATCAATACTTATGGAGATATGGATGCATGAAGTTTGCAGAAAATGAGCCGCGTATGGCAACAGCGGCGACTGCCGCTCACCCGGTAAACTTTAGTTTACTTGTATTTGAAGGTTTGTTGTTTTTTTCACTATTTTATTTTTTCACATAACTTATGTGGCCTATGAGACCAAAGTAAGGTGCAATGTACATATATACACTCGTTGTATACAACACAATAAGCACACAAACATAATTATCAATATATTGTTTACAAAACTTGTTTACAAAAACAAACAATACAAAACATTGTTTATTATTATTGTTCTATAATATATATACCAATATACAGTCACTGAACATATTCCGATTAGTTCTGCAGCTTGTGGAACTCTGAAACATGGTGTCATACACAATGGTGTTTTATCTTTCTCCCTCATTCTATCTCTTTCAATCTGTCTCTCTCTTTCTATCTGTCTGTCTATCTCTGTCTCACAGGTACACATAAATACAAGTATACATAGTATAAATTACCTAGGATAACCCAAGAAATCCAGACAAAGTGCTATACTCTGCTTGAAGATGTGAGTAAAAGTGATGACACAGTCTTGTGGCTCTCTGAGACAGAGAGCTAGATGGATAGACAGATAGACAGGGAGCTTGACAGACAGACAAATAGACAGACAGAAATGTTAGTGTACCAGTACCAGTGTACTAGTGTTCCACCCTCCTCCTCCTCTTCTTCCTCTTCCCCCTACTCTTCCTCCTCTTCCCCCTACTCTTCCTCTTCCTCTTCCTCCTACTCTTCCTCCTCCTCCTCTTCCTCCTCCTCCTCTTCTTCCTCTTCCTCCTACTCTTCCTCCTCCTCCTCTTCTTCCTCTTCCTCCTCTTCCCCCTAATCTTCCTCCTACTATTCCTCTTCCTCCTCCTCCTCTTCTTCCTCTTCCCCCTACTCTTCCTCCTTCTCCTCCTCCTCCATAGTGTAAATTACCAGGAGTCGGCAGCTGTCAAAATGACATATTGTCTCATTACTCACTCCCCCCTCCCACCTGTCAAAACAATGGGGTCGGATGCTGCTTCCCTTCCTCCATTCTATCTAATTATCTTTCTCCCTCATTCTATCTGTCTTTTTATCTCTATCTCACAGGTACACATAAATACAAGTATACATAGTATAAATTACCTAGGATAACCCAAGAAACCCAGACAAAGTGCTATACTCTGCTTGAAGATGTGAGTAAAAGTGATGACGCAGTCTTGTGGCTCTCTGAGACAGAGAGCTAGACGGATAGACAGGAAGCTTGACAGATAGGCAAATAGACAGACAGAAATGTTAGTATACCAGCAAAAACAAAAGGAGGGCGATGTTTATTTCATCTTTTGGCATCAGCTCTACCCTCATTTACCCTCATCAAACGTCAGCACTTATCAGATGTTATCTCCCCTTATCTTGTTACTGTCATGGGTGAAGATTTATTATTACATATTATTATTATTATTATTATTATTATTATTATTACCTATTATTATTATTATGTATTATTATTATTATGTATTATTATTATTATGTATTATTGTTATCATTACGTATTCTTCTTCTTCCTCCTCCTCCTCCTCCTCCTCTTCTTCCTCCTCCTCCTCCTCTTCTTCCTCCTCCTCCTCCTCCTCTGCCTCCTCCTCCTCTTGCCTCCTCCTCCTCTTGCCTCCTCCTCCTCTTGCCTCCTCCTCCTCTTGCCTCCTCCTCCTCTTGCCTCCTCCTCCTCTGCCTCCTCCTCCTCTGCCTCCTCCTCCTCCTCCATTCTTGGAACAAGTTTGAAGAGCTTGTAGTTCATAATCACTATCACTATCATCACCAATGCTCACATCTGAGTCTGGGATTTTGGAAAATAGGAGTTTCCTCTTTGATTCTGGTACAACTGAACGTGAACAAGATGGCCCAGCACCAGAGGTGGAAGGCTGTGGGTTGTCTGGGTTTTCCTCACTATTACCCATATTATGGTCATTAGTTTCGGTCAAAACCTCACCAGAACCTTGAAACTCATCTTCACTGTCACTTCCATCTGTATTAGAACTGTCACTGGGGAACAAAAGTGTCCCAATTCGCCGAGGAGTGAGGAACTTCTTACCACAGGGCACGGTGGAAATTGTGTACTATGATGGCATTCCCACAATGCACCACTGGGTCCCAGATTTTTTTCCTACTGTGCACACCCACCACACAGACCCATTCTCTCACATCTAGGCTTATCAGCCTTTTCCTGTGAGATTTGAGGCCGCTAGAATTTATGCGTATTAGTACGTCAAAAAACCCCTACGCGTAAGACGTACTAGTACGACCAAAACCCTCAAAGGGTTAAAGGTTACTATCAGGTACCTTTGACGGATAAGGCGAAGGAAATCTCTGCCTTCGTAATTCCAGGAGGTCATTATCAATATACAGTTACCCCCTTCGGAATGAAAAACTCCCCCTCTTCATTCCAGAAACTTATCCATCAGGCTATTAAAGGACTTGAAGGCACGGCAGCATACCTGGATGATACTGTTGTGGTGTCTGATACTTGGGATCAACACCTATTTAGGCTTAAGGCTCTTTTTGAGACCTTTCAGAGTTCCCATTTAACTGTTAATTTATCTAAGTCTTCCTTTGGCAAGGCCACTGTTACTTTTCTAGGCCATGAAGTAGGTAGTGGTAAAGTTGCTCCTAAACTTGCTAAAGTTCTTGCCATTAAAGATTATCCAGTTCCACATGATAGGAAATCTCTTTCACAAAGTTCCCTTTATTTGGACTTCAGTTTCTCAAGATGCTTTTGACAAAGCAAAAAGATTATTGTGTACTGCACCCATTCTTTTGTCTCCAGACTTCTCCAAACCTTTCTCATTACAGGTTGATGCTTGTGAGTCTGGGGTTGGGGCAGAACTGTTGCAATAAAATGGTATAAAATACCGGCAGGTTGTTTAGGTAAGACACATATGCAACAGTTAGGTATCTTTATTTCGAAACGTTTCGCCTACACAGGAGGCGAGATGAGATGTCAGGTCCTGACCTCTCAATGTCTACATTCTTACTCTACTAGTGACCTACGTCTCACCTCCTGGCGCTATACAAGGCTCCATCCTATCACTTCAACTCCTTATTATTCCAGACAATGGAACAATACTCTTCTCCAGACTGAGGGACTGACCACCTCAAAACTTTAAGGGTGATGGACTGATTACATCGTCTTCAAGTCTCTTCTGCTTCTATCAACTTTGCTGTACTCGACTGAAGAAGCCTACTGTGTAGGCGAAACGTTTCGAAATAAAGACACCTAACTGTTGCATATGTGTCTTACCTAAACAGAACTGTTGCAAAACGGGGCCAAGGAGTTGCAGCCTGTAGACTTTTTTTCGGCCAAGTTCCAGCCACATCAGAGGGCTTACTCTACTATTGAAAATGAAGCCCTCGCGCTGGTACTGGCATTGGAGCACTTTGATGTACACGTGGGACAAACTTCGCAGGTGGTCACTGTCTACAGTGATCACAATCCTCTTGTATATCTCCAAACCATGAAGAACCACAACACAAGGCTCATGCGATGGACGCTAAGACTACAACCATGTTTTCTGAGAATTGAACATATTGCCGGCAAAGAAAATATGTTTGCAGACTCTTTATCAAGAGTCTAACAATATTATTTATAATAATTATATATTAGGTTAGGATGTGTTAGGTTACTTGTGGTAACCCCTTCCAAGCTCTTTTTTTTATCCTCTGGTGTGGGTTTTTTTTTTTTAGTGAGGGGATGCGTGCTACTGTCCGCCCGTGTCTTGGACCTAAGCTAGCTCGACTGTCTGCTGTCTCGCTCTGAGTTTAAGGTTTGGCTTTTTGTCACAAGAAAAGCTAAGCTCTATCTAAGAGTTGGATGGTTGAGAGGAAAGGCGGTCCCATTATTTTGTGCCATGGTGGCACGGTTACCACTGGGAGGAGGGAGCCTAATCCTGAGCCTTCTTGGGGTGGGGGTGTGGCATGCAAAGAGTACATAACCTTTGTTCGGCGCATGTACACACCCTCATTTACAGGCTATCTCCCACAACCAGCGAACCAGGTGACTGAGGGTTGATGATGGGGCCCCGTCGTTCAACCAGTACCCAGGTTCCAGCCAATGAGAAGATGGTTTTGGCAATCACAGAGGTTACGTGGGTACCACTTTCCTGTCTGCCCTTGTCATTCCCATTCTAGAGCTGGTTGAAGCATGGTCTGCTCTCTAGTGGCTTCTATTCTGCCTTGTTTACCATGGAGTGCACTAATACCTATCACTGTACATAGTGTATATAGTGTACATACTTCTGTGCTAAATTGGTGAAGGATAATATAAGTCAAAAGTTTTCTGCTGTGTTTATTTTGCTCCCCTTACACCCAGGGTAACAGGCCATTTGGACTCCTGGGTTGTAATAACGTTCAATGGTGATAAGTTCCAGACGCTTAGGTATGGAAAGAATGAAGAACTCAAAAGCAGCACTATATACAGAACTCACGAGGGTCACCAAATAGAACGTAAGGAACACGTAAAAGACCTAGGAATAACTATGTCAGCGGACCTTTCTTTTAAAGACCATAACAAGACAAAGATCACGACAGCCAGGAAGATGACTGGGTGGGTATTGAAACTTTCAAAACAAGGGAAACAATGCAGATGGTGACACTCTTCAAATCGCTAGTGCTCCCTCACTTAGAATATTGCTCAGTGCTGACAGCCCCGTTCAGGGCAGGAGAAATATCGGAGCTGGAACAAATACAGAGATTGTTTACGGCTCACATTGAGCCAGTAAAGCACTTAAACTACTGGGAATGCCTGCAAGTCTTGAACATGTACTCATTGGAGTGGAGGAGAGAGAAGTACATGATAATATATACCTAGAAGGTACTCGAGGGCTTGGTCTCAAATCTGCACACTGCCAAAACAACATACTGGAGTGAGAGATATGGGAGGAAGTGTAAAATAAACCCAGTGAGGAGCACGGGTGTGGTGGGGACAATAAGGGAACACTGTATCAACATCTGGGGTCCCAGACTTTTCAACATCTTACCAGAAGATATCAGAAACGCTGCTGGAACAAGTGTTGAAGCTTTCAAGAGGAAACTAGACAAGTACGTTCACCAGGTGCCAGATCAACCAGGCTGTGATGGATATGTGGGGCAGCGGGCCTCCAGCAGCAACAGCCTGGTTGACCAGGCGAGCACCAGACGAGCCTGGCCCATGGCCGGGCTCAGAGAGTAGATATACTCTCGAAATTCTTCAAGGTATATCAAAGGTAATATAGATATTATTGGTATAACAGAGACCTGGTTCAACCTGAAAGATAGAGAAATGTCTTCTGAATGCAACATACAGGGTTATAAACTATTCCACACTGATAGGGTCAGCAGGAAGGGTGGTGGAGTGGCGATGTATGTCAGAGAAAATTTAAATTGTCTTAGACATGATATAAGATTAGAAACATCGAACACAGAAACTGTTTGGCTACAGTTTCTCGAGGGACGAGACAAATTAATTTTGGGTGTGATTTACAGGCCCCCAAACCTTGATAGGGATTGCAGTAAGCTGCTATGGGACAAAATTCATAAGGCATCTAGATATGAAAATGTTGTGACAATGGGAGATTTTAACTTTCCACAAATTGATTGGAACAATATGACTGGAAATCTTGAGTGTAGTGACTTTCTTGATACGGTTCAGGATTGCTTTTTAGAACAGGTTGTGACAGAACCAACTAGAGGAAACAATCTGCTTGACTTGGTTCTTGCCAACAAAGATTCATTAATTAATAATTTTGAGGTTAATGATGAGCTTGGGGAAAGTGATCACAAATCACTTAGTTTCAATATATCATGGAATTACCCAGATAACTGCAATCAAATCTCTGTCCCAGATTTTCGCTTGGCCGACTTTATGGGACTGAAAAATTACCTGGGTGGGCTAAATTGAGATATCCTGACTATGGGCCAGGTAGGTGATCTTGGTTGTCAATATGACTTTTCAAAGCATAGTTTTAGCTGCCCAGACAACTTTTGTTCCGAGTAGGGAAATTAGATCTAACAAAAATGATCCCAAATGAATGAACAATAGATTAAAACATCTCATTGGTCAAAAGAGAGGCATATATAGGTAAATCAAAAGAGGGGATGGGCAGTTAAGAAATCAATATATTCAATTAGAGAGAGAAATAAAGAAAGGAATAAGAAAAGCAAAAAGGGATTATGAGGCTAAGGCCGCAAGGGATTCAAAGACTAACCCAAAAGGGTTCTTTCAGGTATACAGAAGTAAGATTAGGGACAAGATAGCCCATTTAAGAGTAACTCTGGTCAAATCACTGACAGTGATAAGGATATGTGTGAAATTCTCAATACCTACTTCCTCTCAGTTTTTACCCAGGAAAATACTAGCGATATTCCTGAAATAATAGATTATGTAGAACAGGATGATAATAAACTATGCACAATTGCAGTAGCTAGTGACACGGTCCTCAGACAAATAGAGAAACTAAAACCTAACAAATCCCCAGGTCCTGATGAACTGTTTGCAAGGGTGTTAAAGGAATGTAAAGAGGAACTTAGCATACCTTCGGCTAATCTTTTTAACATATCACTACAAACTGGCATAGTGCCTGATAAGTGGAAAATGGCAAATGTAATACCTATTTACAAGGCAGGTGACAGGTCCTTGGTTTCGAACTATAGACCAATAAGCCTTACCTCCATAGTGGGAAAATTTATGGAATCAATAATTGCCGAAGCAATTCATAGCCATCTTGACAGGCACAGATTGATTAATGAATCTCAACACGGTTTTACAAAGGGGCGTTCCTGTCTTACGAATTTACTAACTTTTTTCAATAAGGTGTTTGAGGAGGTAGATCATGGTAATGAATATGATATTGTGTATATGGACATCAGTAAGGCTTTTGATAAAGTTCCACACCAGAGGCTACTCAGGAAACTTAAGGCACACAGAATAGGAGAAGAAAATTTTTCCTGGGAAGAGGCATGGCTGACAAATAGGCAGCAGAGAGTTTGCATAAATGGGGAGAAATCAGAATGGGGGCACGTCACAAGCGGTGATCCTCAGGGGTCAGTGTTGGGCCCATTGTTGTTCACGATTTACATAAACGACATAGATGAGGGAATAAATAGTGACATAAGCAAATCTCCCGATGACACCAAACTAGGCCGTCCAATTCATTCTAATGAGGACACTACAGCACTCCAGGATGATTTGAATAGACTGATGCAATGGTTGGAGAAGTGGCAGATGCAGATTAATATTGACAAATGCAAAGTTCTCAATGTTGGACAGGTAAATAATCATGCCACATATAAACTAAATAATGTAGATCTTAATACTACTGATTGTGAATATGATTTAGGAGTTCTGGTTAGCAGTAATCTAAAACCAAGACAACAGTGCATTAGTGTTCGCAATAAAGCTAACAGAATTCTTGGCTTCATATCTAGAAATATAAAAAATAGAAATCCTCAGGTTGTTCTTCAACTCTATACAGTGGACCCTCGACCAATGATATTAATCCGTTCCTGAGAGCTCATCGTTAATTGAAATTATCGTTAGTCGAGTTAATTTTCCCCATAAGAAATAATGGAAATCAAATTAATCCGTGAAAGACACCTAAAAGTATTGAAAAAAAAAAAAAATTTTTACCACGTGAAATATTAATTTTAATACATACAAACTGAAGAAGACATGTACAATTACATGACACTTACCTTTATTGAAGATCTGGTGATGATTGATGGGATGAGAGGAGGGGAGTGTGTGGATGGTGTTAGTGTTTATAAGGGGAATCCCCTTCCATTAGGACTTGAGGTGTCAAGTCCTTTTCCGGGGTTACTTCCCTTCTTCTTTTAATGCCACTAGGACCAGCTTGAGTCACTCGACCTCTGTCGCACAACATATCTGTCCATAGAGGCCTGTACCTCCCATTCCTTTATGACATTCCTAAAGTGTTTCACAACATTGTCAGTGTCACAAATAAACACTTGTTCAGTTTTCAATTCTTCACTGTTTATGTACTCCTTGAATTCCTGCACATATTTTTCAGCTGCTTTTTGGTGCGAACTGGCAGCCTCACCATGCCTTATCACACTATGTATGCTACTACGATTCTTAAATCTCTCAACCCAACCTTTGCTGTCCTTAAATTCACTCACATCACCACTAGTTGCAGGCATTTTTCTAATTAAATCCTCATGCACTTCCTAGTTTTTCACATATGATCGCTTGAGAGATGCTATCTCCTGCTATCTGTTTCTCGTTTATCCACACCAATAACAGTCTCTCAACATCTTCTATCACTTGCAATCTCAGTTTCGAAAACATAGTTGCACATTTGGCAAGAACAGCTTCCTTGATTGCCATTTTCTTGGCCACAATAGTAGCGATGGTTGATTGGGGTTTTGTGTACAACCTGGCCAGCTCGGAGACACGCACTCCACTCTCATACTTAGCAATGATCTCTCTCTTCATATCCATAGTAATTCTCACCCTTTTTGCTGTAGGGTTGGCACTAGAAGCTTTCTTGGGGCCCATGGTGACTTATTTTGCAGGTGCAATCACTACAAACGCTGTGATAATATGAAATGTTCCGAATGTATGTTTGGATGGGACTGCGGTGGCTGGCTGGCTTGTAAACATTGGCCACAAGTGGACGCGTCTCAAACGGAACGAATCGTGTTGGTCGAGTTTTTTAGCGCTAGTCGAGGCAAAATATTTGCTTTAAAATGTATCACTAGTCGGATTTAACGTTAGACGATGCCATCGTTGGTCGAGGGCCCACTGTATATCCTTGGTTAGGCCTCATTTAGACTATGCTTCTCAGTTCTGGTCACCGTATTACAGAATGGATAGAAATGCTCTGGAAAACATACAGAGGAGGATGACAAAGATGATCCCATAATCAGAAATCTTCCCTACGAAGACAGACTGAGGGCCCTGAATCTGCACTCTCTCGAAAGGCGTAGAATTAGGGGGGATATGCTCGAGGTGTATAAATGGAAAACAGGAATAAATAAAGGGGATGTAAATAGCATGGTGAAAATTTCCAGCCAAGACAGTACTCGCAGCAATGGTTTCAAGTTGGAAAAATTCAGATTCAGGAAGGATATAGGAGGGCACTGGTTTGGTAATAGAGTTGTGGATGAGTGGAACAAACTCCCGAGTACAGTTATTCAGGCTAAAACGTTGTGTAGTTTTAAAAATAGATTAGATAAATACATGAGTGGGTGTGAGTTGGACCTGACTAGCTTGTGCTGCTGGGTCTGGTGCCGTGCTCCTTCCGTGAGTGGAGGTGGCCAGACTGGGTGGGTCATTGGGCTAATGGGGGGGGGGTGTACCTGCTCCGCATCAGCCAGTAGGCCTGTTGCAGTGTTCCTTCTTTATGTTCTTATTTAGCCCTTAAACTGTCAAACAGATCTACATTCACATGTGCAGTGCTCCAAAAGTAGATCTACGTTTTTTTACATATTTTCAAATACAGTGGACCCCCGGTTAACGATATTTTTTCACTCCAGAAGTATGTTCAGGTGCCAGTACTGACCGAATCTGTTCCCATAAGAAATATTGTGAAGTAGATTAGTCCATTTCAGAACCCCAAACATACACGTACAAACGCACTTACATAAATACACTTACATAATTGGTCACATTCGGAGGTAATCGTTATGCGGGGGTCCACTGTATAACAAAAGAAAAATGTAGATCGAAGTTTTTGTTATACATTTTTAGTTGTAAAAAAAAAAGTCTACATTTTTTACATACTTTCAAATGTTGAAAAAATGTAGATCTACATTTGGACAGTTTAACCCTTTCAGGGTCCGTCCCGTAGATCTACGGCTTTACGTTCAGGGTTCAAACAGTAGATCTACGCCAAAGTTCTAGCGGCGTCAAATTTAGCGTGAGAAGGCTGGTAGGCCTACATCTGAGAAAATGGGTCTGGGTGGTCAGTGTGCACGCTATAGATAAAATCTGGATGCCCGCATGGCACTGTGGGAAAGCCGGCAAAGTAGCTTTGTTCACTGTGCCTGGCGGCAAGGAAGCTCTCACTCCCCACTCACTCTCCGGGCGAATTCTGACTCTCCTCTTCACAACTTACAGTTCTAAGACTGATAGAAGTGGAGCTGAAGACGAATTCTATGGTTTTGAACCATATGGTACCATTGTGCCATATGGTACAATGGTACCATATGGTACAATGGTGCCAAGTCATACAATGATATATGGTACAATGGTATATGGTACAATGGTATCATATGGTACAATGATACCATATGGTACAATGTACCATACAGTACTTTGTACCATATGGTACATTATACCATATGGTACAGAGTACAGGGACCCTAATGGAAATAAGTCTGTCTGACTTTTTTGAGTTATCCTAGGTTCTCCAAACATATGCTGCTAAGTATGATATTCTATGTAAATTTATTTGTGTATACCTAAATAAACTTACTTATGATGCCACATGCACTTGAGTAAGTTTATTCAGGTGTACATAAATACAATTACATAGATTATCATATGTAGCAGCATACGTATAAAATCCTAGGATAACCCAAACAATTCAGGGTGACTTATTTCCATAGGGATCCCTGTATCTGTACCATATGGTGTCCTGTACTATATGGTACCCTGTAGCATATGGTGCAATGGTACCATATGGTACATTGTACCATACAGTACAACGATACCATATGGTACCATAAGGTACCATTGCACCACATGGTACCATAAGGTACCATTGCACCGCATGGTACCATAAGGTACCATTGCACCACATGGTACCATAAGGTACCATTGCACCACATGGTACCATAAGGTACCATTGCACCACATGGTACCATAAGGTACCATTGCACCATTTGGTACTACTGTACCAACTAGTCAAACATTAGCCATTTTAGTGAAAACCTAGGAAGTATGATAACTGATGCACGCATGAACAAAGATCACTAACTACTCACAGGTGACTTCAATATAAATCTCCTACAAGACCAAGACCCACATGTTACTGAATTCACAAATACTATGAGTAACTGCAAGTTGCTACCAACAGTAACAAAACCTACAAGAGTTACAGAGTCTAGTGTTTCCCTACTAGACCACATTTGGACCAACATCATATTCCCCTTAAGATCAGGCATAATCACAGATAATACCACAGACCATTACCCTACCTTCCTCATAACAAACCTTGGCAAATTACCCCAAGACACTACTAAAGTCACTTTCAGACTTCACAATGAGGCAGCTATCAATAACTTCACAGCAGCAGTGACAAACACTGACTGGCACACTGAGCTAGAAATCTATACAGATATTAACGAATGTATTAATAACTTTCTAAACAAGACCCAATACCTCTATAACAAGCACTGCCCTAAAAAAACTAAACAGATGACTGCAAAGAGACTGAACAGTCCCTGGCTAACACCCAGTATCCTCAAATCCATAAATACAAAGCACCTATACGAAAAACAGTACAGAATGGGCCACATACCCAGAGACCAAACAAAACGTTACTCGTCAATCCTAACCAGCCTAATAAGAAGGGCTAAAAAATTGTATTATAAGAACAGATTATCCAACTTACGAGGTGACATAAAAAAGACCTGGAAAACCCTATCAGAAATACTAGGAACAAAAAAGATAACACGAAATACCGAAATTGAATTAACAAAACTAGATGAACCTCAATTCCCACCTACTGAAACAGCAAACAAACTCAATGATTTCTTCTCCACTATAGGAAAAAACCTTGCCAATAAAGTCCCAAGCTCAGATACCCCACCCAATGACTACCTCACTGGCAACTACCTGAACACACTGTTCCTAGCTCCGACTAACCCAACTGAAGTCTCCCTTATTATCAACAAACTAAAAAACAAGACAGGAGATTTAAATACCTTACCACCCATTATATACAAAAAAGTGTCACAGGTGCTATCACCAATCATTGCAACACTCTAGCAAATCCATTGAATCCTCTACCTTTCCTACAGTTCTCAAAATAGCAAGGGTCACCCCGATCCATAAAGGAGGAGACCACACAGACTTAAATAACTATAGGCCAATATCCAACTTACACCCTCTCTCAAAATCTTTGAAAAATTAATCCAGATGCAGTGAGGCGGCAGCGGCAGCGGCAGCTGCGACTTCCAAGCTCCGTACTTTTCTCCAACTACCAGAGCTACCAATGCTCCTATGATGACCTAGTTACAAGCAAAACTGCACTACCCAACGTAGCACCCAGAATGACCAAAGATTACCAACAGTGAAACCTACAAATCGAAAATAAGAGAGATCAAAGGAAGACTGTACACAAACCGAAAGCAACACCCCGCTGCCAGCCGAACAACGTAACCCTAAGCTTTGTATACTACAACTTCTTCTTAACAACAACAATTCCTGTAGTATTATGAGGCGCAATCTAAGAGGAAACAGCACCAAGGCCAGCAAGAAAACACCGAAAAATCAACTATTCAACAAGTGTAGCCAGGAGGACGCCGGCCCAGCAACCACCCCACTCACCACAACTCAAGGCGACACCACAACAATAACAACAAACATGGCTGCCACCAGCCCATCCTCCCCTCTCTTCCCCGGATTCAACCTACCAAGTAGTCTCTCAGGTATGACCAACGATCCAGATACCCTAAAGTCATGCATCTCCAACTTAGTTATTGAAAATATGAATCTTCGAGAGACGCTAACAAAACAAGACACCAGGATGACACAACTCGAAAACAAAATCCTCAGTCTTGAACAAAAGTTATCAACACCTGGAATGACTAACTGTGACAAGACCATCCAAACAGTCATAGATAGCCATACCCAACAAATAATATCTCTTAATACAAAGGTTGAAGAAGCAGTAAAACAATGGAAGAACAACTTAGATAACCAGTTCAGTGACTACTTTGCTCTCCAAGAAGATAAAACTGAGCAAGATAAACTATCGGACGCAGTAATAGTTAACAGTCCACTTTTTCCCAGTGATATGAACCAAACAAACAGTAAAGAAATTACTCTGCAGATCATAAAGGACCAAACTAGTGTTATTGTACCAGAGTCGGAAATAAAAGAAGCCAGGTTACTAGGATCCCATGGTAGAAAAAGTGTTATGCTTAGATTCCACTCACATGACAGGAAAAAAGACTTAATTATTGCATCTATTAAAGTAAAGAAAGAGGTATACATAAACGAGTGTCTTACCAAAAAACGTCAGAACCTCCTGTATAGAGTCAGAAAACTTAAGCGAGAGAATAATGACACAATACACCAATGCTTCACACGGGATGGGAAAATTCTAGTTAGGAAAACAAATGTAGGTCAACTGTACAAAATCACGAACGAGAATGATCTATCACGATTTCTCAGGGATACTAATCTTACAGAGAATAACTAAACAATGTCCAACTTAAAAGCCTACGTAGTGTAGTGTATGTTTTGCTCCATTATTGTTCAAATTTCATTGTACAATCTCTTAGTAATTAAATAATCAACTACCTCAATTTGTGATTTTACTAGTAAGCATAAATCACCTTATGTGATTTTCTTATTTACTATTGTTTGCTTAAACATTAGCTGATTTGATACTTTCTCTGTCCATATTACTACCTCTTATTTTTTTAAATACTATCAATTGATATTACTTACTAAAATTAATAAATATCATTTTTACTAAAATTTCAATTTACTCTTAACATTTTTGACATTTAATAACCATTACTTGTCTAATTACCTTTACCTGTTTTAATACCACATTTACTATCCTAGATTACTCTTAACTACCTTGTACTGCCATATAACCTCAAGTATAACTACCAGTGCAATATTGAATGAAATAAACATTACCTTTTCACTTTTTTGTAATCATTATTACTTACTAAATTTTATTAAACACCATATTTACTACCAGTCAATTTTACTTTTGTACATTAAACATTATTTTATACTTCCCATAACATTTTGTTGCCAAATTTTCAAGTTTTTATATTCAACCCCAACCTTTATATTATCCTTTGTACCTGTGTACCTGGGTACCTGTCTACCATCTTACTATCATATTATAACCAAGACATTACCATTGTGATTTTTTACTATTATTCTTTTGGTACTTTAATTGTGAATTTTATTTTGTCAATTTAAATCTATAGTTATAATCTTGATCTTGTCAACAACCTATACCAGACTCTAGTGCAATTGCAAGTACCATTTCAAATTGTATTTTTATATTATACGTTTATATTATAACTTATATTATATTATAACTTTGCTTACCATTACTTAATTTTAGTCCCTTATATATTTTCTCCTTTATTTTAGCTTTATATAACTATCCTAGTTTATATATCCACAATTGTTAAAATAATCAAGGTGCTATTCTCAGGTGCTAAAGTAGAATAAGTTCACAATTTTGCCATTATATTCCAAAGCTCATTTATTTGATTACCACTTTATTGTTCACCACAACCTATATTAGTCCCTTTTTATTATAATTTTAAACTATAATTCTAACTTTAAAAAATTACCTTTATAGTACTACCTACTATCATATTCCCAAGCTCTATTATATGATCATCACTTTATTTGTATTAGTCCCTTAGCTCATTATTTTACATTTGTTAAATAATTCAGGTGCTCTTTTTTAGCTTAAGACTATTTACTTTGTTTTATACTTAATTCTAACTATAGATTCACTACAAATCTTATGATTACAAGCATTGATCCTGATACCAACCTCTTATTTAATGACTTAAATGAATCAAACAGTTACTGTAATTACTACACTGCAGAACAATCAAAGGCACTTCTCAGTGCCAACAACAACATAACTATCTTTAACTACAATATCAGATCTTTAAGCAAGCATTACGATGACCTCATAGCATTACTAAATTCCTTACATGCCAATATGTCCATCATTACACTAACTGAAACCTGGCTAAAGCCTGATAGTACAGATGTCTATGCCATTCCTGGTTACACAGCCATACACAACTGTAGGCCAGACCAACAAGGGGGTGGCACAGCCATATACTACTCAGACCAACTAGAATGTATCACTAATACTTGCACAAGGGATGAACATGGGGAATATATAATAGCTAAATTCAAATCCAAATACCTACAAAAACCTCTCACATTGATAAACATCTACAGAGTTCCACAGTCAAACATTAGCCAATTTAGTCAAAATCTAGGAAGTATCATAACTGATGCACGCATGAACAAAGATCACTTACTACTCTCAGGTGACTTCAATATAAATCTCCTGAAAGACCAGGACCCACACGTTACTGAATTCACGAACACAATGAGTAACTGTATGTTACTACCAACAGTAACAAAACCTACAAGAGTTACAGAGACTAGTGTTTCCCTACTTGACCACATCTGGACCAACACCATATCCCCTTTAAAATCAGGCATAATTACAGATAATACCACAGACCACTACCCTACTTTCCTCATAACAACTCTTGGTAAACTACCCCAAGACACTACTAAAGTCACCTTCAGACTTCACAATGAGGCAGCCATTAATAACTTCACAACAGCATTAGCAAACATTGATTGGCACACTGAGCTAGAAATCTATACAGATATTGACGAATGTATTAATAATTTTCTAAAAAAGACCCAATACCTCTATAACAAGCACTGCCCTAAAAAAACTAAACAGATGACAGCAAAGAGACTGAACAGTCCCTGGCTAACACCCAGCATTCTCAAATCCATAAATACAAAACACCAATATGAAAAACAGTACAGAATGGGTCACATAACCAGAGACCAAACAAAACGTTACTCGTCAATCCTAACCAGCCTGATAAGAAGGGCAAAAAAATTGTATTATGAGAACAGATTATCCAACTTACGAGGTGATATAAAAAAGACCTGGAAAACCCTATCAGAAATTCTGGGAACAAAAAAGATATCACGAAATAGCGAAATAAAATTAGCAAAATCAGATGAACCCCAACTCCCACCAACAGAAACAGCAAACAGACTCAATGATTTCTTCTCCACTATAGGACAAAACCTTGCCAATAAAATCCCAAGCTCAGATACCCCACCAAATGACTACCTCACCGGCAACTACCCGAACACACTGTTCCTAGCTCCGACTAACCCATACGAAGTCTCCCTTATTATCAATGCACTAAAAAACAAGGCAGGAGATTTAAGTACCTTACCACCCTTTATATACAAAAAAGTGTCACAAGTGCTATCTCCAATCATTGCAACACTCTTTAACAAATCCATTGAATCCTCCACCTTCCCTACAGTACTCAAAATAGCAAGGGTCACCCCGATCCACAAAGGAGGAGACCAAACAGAGTTGAATAACTATAGGCCAATATCCAACTTACACCCTCTCTCAAAAATCTTCGAAAAATTAATTCATAAACAAATCTACTCCTACCTTATCTCCCAAAACATACTCAACCTCTGCCAATTTGGATTCAGGCCTAATAAAAAATACTAATGATGGTATTATACACATGCTAGAACATATATACACTGCAATAGAGAAAAAAGAAGTCCCACTGGGGATCTTCATTGACTTACGTAAAGCTTTTGATACAGTTGACCATGACTTGCTCCACGTAAAATTGTCACACTATGGTATAAGAGGGCACTCCCTCAACTACCTCAAGTCATACCTCAGCAACAGAAGCCAATATGTGTATGCAAATGGGGCAAACTCTTCTGCGCAACCAATTACAGTTGGTGTCCCACAGGGAAGTGTCCTTGGCCCTCTTCTCTTTCTCCTATACATAAATGACCTTCCAAATGCTTCGCAATTACTCAAACCCACACTATTTGCAGATGACACTACATACGTCTTCTCTCACCCGAGCCCAGTCACACTAGCCAATACTGTAAATACCGAATTACAGAAAATATCTACCTGGATGAGGACTAACAAACTTACACTAAACATTGACAAAACCTACTTCATTCAGTTTGTTAACAGAGCTACAGATGTCCCTCTTAACATAATGATAAATGGATCACCTATCACAAAGCTAACAGAGGGAAAATTCTTAGGAATCCACCTTGATAATAGACTCAAATTTCATACACATATACAACAAATTTCTAAGAAAATTTCCAAGACTGTAGGCATACTATCGAAGATACGGTACTATGTTCCACAGTCAGCCCTCCTGGCCCTATATCACTCTCTTATTTACCCCTATCTCACCTATGGAATTTGTGCATGGGGCTCAACAACAATTAACCATCTCAGACCACTAATTACCCAACAAAAGGCTGCAGTTAGAATGATAACAAATTCTCACTACAGGCAGCACACTCCACCAATATTCAATACACTAAACCTACTCACCATACAAAACATCCATACTTATTACTGCACCTATTACATACATAGAACACTTAACTCTGATATTAACCCTCCCCTCAAACATCTCCTTGCCAACCTCAACAGAACACATGACCATAACACAAGGCACAGATCACTCTTTGATGTTCCTCGTGTCCATCTCACACTATGCAAAAACTCAATGCACATAAAAGGCCCTAAAATCTGGAATTCATTACCTGTAAATATAAAAGAAACACTACCTGTTTATAAATTCAAGTCTCTACTCAAAGATCACTTACTCACCCAAAACCAAATAAATACTGAATAACTGAACCTTATAAATTGTATATCTTAAATGTTTCTCACAATTATATCACATAAATGTTAAACCTAAAACCGAATCTAACTTTATTATTTTTTAAATACACTACCTAACAGAATCCTTCATATGACTGAATGCAACCATATGACCTGTCTTTGTAATACTCACTTGTGCTTTATAGTAATCTGTTTACATTAATGTTTTATCACTGATTTCATCATTGCTTAGTTAATCTTAAGTTAATTTTAAGCCAGCCCGTAATGCTATGCATAGTATAAGTGGGTTTGGCATGCTGCTCTTATCTGTATTTTTTTGTACCTCTGTATGTGTGCTCAAATTGATAATTAATAAATAAATAAATAAATAAGCATATCTATTCCTACCTCATCTCCCACAACATACTCAACCTTTGTCAATTTGGGTTCAGGCCTAATAAAAATACTAATGATGCTATTATCCACATGCTAGAAGATATTTATACAGCAATAGAGAAAAAAGAAGTCCCATTGTGGATCTTCATTGACTTACGTAAAGCTTTCGATACAGTTGACCACGACTTGCTCCACATAAAATTGTCGCACTATGGTATAAGAGGGCACTTCCTCAACTACCTCAAGTCATACCTCAGCAACAGAAGACAATATGTGTACACAAATGGGGCAAACTCTTCTGCACAGCCAATTACAGTTGGTGTCCCACAGGGAAGTGTCCTAGGCCCTCTTCTCTTTCTCATATACATAAATGACCTACCAAATGCATCGCAACTACTCAAACTCACACTATTTGCAGATGACATTACATACGTCTACTCTCACCCGAGCCCAGTCATGCTAGCCAATACTGTAAATACCAAATTACAGAAAATATCAACCTGGATGAGGACCAACAAACTTACTCTGAACATTGACAAAACCTACTACATTCAGTTTGGCAACAGAGCTGCAGTTGTGTCTCTTAACATAATGATAAATGGATCACCTATCACAAAACTCACAGAGGGAAAATTCCTAGGAATCCACCTTGATAATAGACTCAAATTTCAAACACATATACCACAAATTTCCAAAAAAATTCCAAGACCGTAGGCATACTATCGAAGATACAGTACTATGTTCCACAGTCAGCCCTCCTGGCCCTATATCACTCACTTATTTACCCCTATCTCATCTATGGAATTTGTGCATGGGGCTCAACAACAATAAACCATCTCAGACCACTAATCACCCAACAAAAGGCTGCAGTCAGAATGATAACAAATTCCCACTACAGACAGCACACTCCACCAATATTCAAAACTCTAAACCTACTCACAATACAAAACATCCATACTTATTACTGCACCTACTACATACATAGAACACTTAACTCTGACATGAACCCTCCCCTGAAACATCTCCTTACCAACCTCAACAGAACACATTACCATAACACAAGGCACAGATCACTCTTTGATGTTCCTCGTGTCCATCACACACTATGCAAAAACTCAATGCACATAAAAGGCCCTAAAATCTGGAATTCATTACCTGTGAATATAAAAGAAACACTGTCTGTTTGTAAATTCAAGTCTCTTCTCAAAAATCACTTACTCACCCACAAATAAATACTGAATAATTTTTTTGTACCACTGAATATATCATTGCTTAGTTAATCTTAAGTTAATTATGAGCATTATGGGCAGGCTTAGCCTGCCCATAATGCTCTGCATACAAGGGGCTTTGGCATGCTGCACTTTAAAAATTGTATTCATTGTACTTCTCTGTATTATGTTCAAATTAATAAATAAATAAATAAATAAATAAATAAATAAATAAATACATAGCAGCATACATGTAAAGTACCTAGGATAACCCAAAAAAGTCAGAGTGACTTATGTATTTCCATTGGGGTCCTTTTATATTTACACTTAATATATTTACTTTTTTAG